>NC_142948.1:31629816-31786066 GCF_046866305.1 Octopus bimaculoides | reverse complement strand
GGAGAAGGTTTGAGTTTAGTGGGCCATTCATTTCTTTTTTCTATTTAATGTTGTCTTTTCATCCTGAATGTTCCGAGACGCCTCACCGGAGCCAAGAAATAAAAGAAAAATAATGTAATAGATGTAAAACGACTTGCTCTGAACGAATATAAAAAAATTAAAAAAATTCGTAGTAATTTTCATTGAAAAATATCCATTTTACTAGAAGTTATGATCATCCAGAGTCGGGAAATCGATAGCAAAATATTCGATGTAAATTGGATTAATAAATTTATTATTTATTTATGATTGTTATATACAAGATCAAGTATATAGGTTGCATTTGTTTCTTTACAGTTAAAGAAGACAAGATTGGTACATTCGGTATTACTTATTCGGTAAATTTGGACAAGTATACCCGGACTCGGTTCACCAAGAAAATAAAAGACCGGATTTTTCACGTGGAAAAGTATCTTTCTCGCCAAAACTCTTATAGGGTAACTAATGCGTTTCATTTTTGCGTGTGGAGAGAGAGAGAATCTTTCTACAAAGAAGCGATTTAAAATAAATATATCTTAAATGTGCTCGTGGAAAAATATTGTATCTTTTAAAAATATCCTTAATTGGCACTGTCATGCTCACTCGTCCACCTTATTAGAAAACACAAATTTAATATAAAAACATATTTCCTGAAATTGCAAATTATTTAAAATATAAAAATATAATTTTCAACAGAGAGAATTTATCAAAATAGAAAACAAATGAAGTTTGAAGTTTAAAAATAATAGGATCGACCACTCACGACTAGCTAGCGCGGACGCGAGTACCCTTATACTCTGTGTTGTGTTTTCAAACGCATGGATATAGGTGTCAAATTTGTTCCAATAACTTTCGAGTAATAGATAGATAGAGAGAGAGAGACAGACAGACATATAGCTGGCTTTGGCCAGTCATGGTATTAGCTGTCAGTAGCCAAAGAATCGACAGGCATGCAGGCAGACAGACAGATACTTCACTAGCAGTGAGCACTTTCACTTCTGACAGCTAATAGCATGACAGTGCCCCTTAATTTACATATTGTATGTTTGTTTTTTTTTAAATTGTTTTCTCCTCCGCAGTACTTATGCATTACTGTGTGTGAGAGAGAACTGAAAAGCATACAAAAATAAGTAAGCGGAATTTGCCAAGCTGTTCGCATTTAGTTCTACTGTGATGTCGTGTGCAACCTGTCAGTTCACATACTTTGATGGCATCAGAATTTGTTATATAAATGATGAAGAAAGTATTGTATTCCTCCGGGACCATGGTGTTCTGCCCACCAATATGATTTGTCCACACTGTCGGATTGAATGCGTGTATAGAAAAGAACAGTGTCTCTGGCAATGCATGAGCTACACGGTCACTAAATCTAAAAAAAGGCAGCAGTGTGATTATTCTGTATCGGACTTTGAAGGATCCTTTCTTGATAATGCCCGTATTCCTCCGTGGAAAGTCGTTCTTTTCGTAAACGAATTTCTACGTAGTACTTGGAGTAATATCATAGAGACAACCCAGGAATTATTGTTTTCAAGAGCTGAAGAATGGAGGTCATTCTGTTGTGGAGTAACAGAAAACTGGCTTCACAAACAGGAACGAATTGGTGGAGAATCAGTTGAAGTTGAGATTGATGAGACCTTAATTGTCCACCGGAAACCCGGGAGGGGTAGGATTCTGAGCCAAGTTTGGTTGTTTAGTGGAATAGAGTGAACCAGTAAGCGTCGTTTCGTTGTGCCACTAATAAATAAGAAGCGTGACAAAGCGACACTGGTTCCTCTGATCCAGTCATTTATCAAACCTGGCTCGGTTATTTATAGTGATACATGGGCTGCCTACAATGATTTAAGCAGTTTGGGTTATCGCCATTACGTGATAAACCATTCTGAAAATATTGATCAACCAAATATACACATACAAAATATTGAACAATTGTGGAGGAAGATAAAATGGAGTATGAGAAGGCTGCCAAGTGTTGAAACAAAATATTTCCATCAATATCTGGCCAGATATTTATTTATTTCCTCAGAGAAGAATAAGAAATTATTACTCCACAATTTTTTTCGAGAGGCAGCCCAATTATATGTACCCCTCTCAAGTCAGCCATGTCCTTCAACTACATAAAGACTCTTCTCTCTTTCATAGAAGGCTCTTTTTTTCTCCATAGTCTCTCATCTCTCTCTCTCCGTACCTACATGCACGGAAATGAAACGCATTAGTTACCCGATTTTTTTTTTTTTAACACTCGATACTTTTTCAATCTATTCTGCAATCTGGGATTAATGTATCCAGTGATCTTAAGAGGTATGAAAAAAATATTTTATTTTGATATTATACCTTTACTTGTTTCATGCAAACACAAAAATTCTCCAGGGGATACATTCTTCAGAGTGTAGATTACAATTCAGGTTTATCTTTCTTTTAGTTGTTTCAGTCACTGGATTGCGGTCACACTGGGACAAAGCCTTGAAAGGTTTACTCAAACAAATCCTTATATTGATAACATTTAGAAAAACGTTTTTTTAGAAGAATTTTATATCATTCTTTATCTCTCCTGCCCAGATTTCGTTACCATTTATTTCCTATAACTTCAGCATTTTCACTTCCTTCCTAACTTGTTTGAATTTTCAATCTTGTATAATCCACACTCTCGAGAATGTATTTATGCGAAATGTTATCTAAAGTTATGGGTGAAGAAAGAAACAGCAAAAGAATTTTCCCTGTGAAAACAACTCCTTTTTTGAGGCCGGAGGCGATGGACAAAAAGTATTTTGTGCCATATTAGGTCACCGTAATTCATTCAGCGTTAAAAAAGTATTTTCCAGTAGTTCCAGGTAGATGGGGTGGGGGTGGGGGTTCGTACGTTCCTCCACCCACCTTCTTTTTTTCTCTTAACCAAATTAAGTTGCATGCAGCATATTTGGAGTGGTTGGTGTTGGGAATGCATCCAACTGTAGAAACCAAGCCAAATCAGACTGGAACCTGTGCACCTCTTGTGAAACTGTCCAACCCATGCCAGCATGGAAAATGGACGTTGAAGGATGATGAGCTGAGTTAGAAATGTAAAACTGTAGCATGTTTTCAAAGATCAGGGTAGATTCCTGTAGAGAGGTGCTGATGAAAGCTTAGTGAGATTAGGGATTAGCTCTGAGGTGCAAAGTTTGAAGGTAATGGAAGGGACGTTATCGGAACCAGTGACCTTATGATTTAAAGGGACTAAATATGTCTTGATTAGTTCATCCACCTCACATGAAGGAGAACTGTTTCCTATTTAGCAGCTTCATCACAAGAATGATTTTTTAAAAATTAACTCAAGAATCATATTTGATATATTTATTTCATAGTAATAAAAACAATAAAATTCAAATTGTATTTCTATTTTAGCTGAAACATGTCAGTATGATACTGAATTTTGTATTTAAAAGAATGATAATGGATACTGATTTTTAATCAGAAACAGTAGTCTGGGTGGGAGAGGGAGTTAAATTGTGAGACACGAGCAAGAATTTTTCAAGTCAGAAAGGTAGCAAGCGAAAGAAAGGCAATTAATGTACTCAGTTTTATTTCTTCTCAAACATGCCCAATAACTGTAATAAGTTATTTGAGCAAGTGTGTGTATACACTTCGCACAAAGTTGTATGATGTAATTTTAAAAACAAATTTTAAAGTAAAATTCATATGTTTAAGTAAAGGATTATATCTACAGTCTATCAATATAAAAATGTAAAATTTCTACTCTCCTTAAATGACTTATATTTTGTATTTTCTATTTTTTTCAGAAAAACAGATGACATTGTCATTTTATTCAGATGCATTATTAATATTCATCATTTGCTAACGACTAAAGGAAGATATTTCAGATTTTATTTTGGATTACCTTTGAATAATATTGCCTTTGGATAAAATGAGTAGCAAAATATTTATTTTGCCACCTGGAATGCATACAAAATGATCAAATTTGCGAAAGATTTTGCAGTGTTTCAACATGAGGATTAAGATTTCAGTTGAAGGAAACTTAGAAAGAAAATGCAAGATCAAGTAAAAGAAAATATCTGAACATTGTGAAAAAAGAAAATTTATGGGAAAGGAATTATGAAAGAACCAAAGTAGAGGTCAAATACAATCTAAAAGTATTGCTTTTTATGATATGCTGAACGAGATGAGGAAAACATACCACTGTGATGTCTGTAAAAAGTCATTCTTTCATAAAAGTAACTTAACTACTCACAAACGCTTTCATACAGGAGAAAAACCATATCAGTGCAATATCTGTGGTAAATTATTTGCTACAACTAGTAATTTGACTGCTCACAAGCGTATCCATACAGGAGAGAAACCATATTGCTGTGATATCTGTGGTAAATCATATGCTCAAAAAAGTAACTTAACTACGCACAAACATGTTCATACAGGAGAGAAGCCATATTACTGCAGTATCTGTGATAAATCATTCTCTCAAAAGAGTCTCTTAACTACACACAGCCGTATTCATACTGGAGAAACACCATATCATTGTGATATTTGTGGTAAATCATTTTCCGTGAGTAGTGCCTTAATTAGTCACAGACGTTTTCATACTGGGGAAACACCATATCGCTGTGATATGTGTGGTAAATCATTCTCTCAAACTAGTGAAGTAACTAAACACAAACGCCTTCACACTGGAGAGAGGCCCTATTACTGTGAGATCTGTGGTAAATCATTCTCTTAAGATTATCACTTAACTAAACACATACTGGTGAAAAGCCATATCATTGTGATATCTGTGGTAAATCATTTTCTCAAAACAGTCACTTAACTGGACACAAACATATTCACACCAGAAAGAAACCGTATCACTATGACTTCTGTGGTGAATCATTCTCTCAGGCACGGTTCCTTACCAGACACGTGTATAGTCATACTGGAGGAAAGACCTATCAATGTGATGTATGTGGTAGAGCATTCTCTCAAAAGGTTCATTTAAAGAGGCACAATCACATTCATACAAGAGAACAAAACCTAATGTGATACTTGTGAGTAATCACTCTTTTAAGCCAATTACTTAACTACACATTCCTATATTCATGCAGAAGAGTAACTGTACAGTCATTCATTATCATTTGATGTTCATCTTCTGTGCTGGCATGCATTGTATGTTTTGACCAAGAGGGCTGCACCAGGTTCCAGTCTGATTTGGCTTGGTTTCTACAGCTGGATGCCCTTCCTAAAACCAGCCACTTTACAGAATGTGCTGGGTGTCCTTTACATGGCGCCGGCATGATGCTGACAAGGGAGCTTTTTGCATGAAAAGTATAAAAGATATAGATATATTCTTGCAGGAAAGAAAAGAAAACAGCAATAACAATTTCCACCAATATGTTTTTATACAGCCACAACTAATATATTGCTGAGATAACTTAACACTGATGATTTTAAATATAAGCATATTCTCAGAAAACTCCTATTCTTGCTAACATATTCTCAAGTGGAAGAAAAATATAGTTGCGGTTTATTTGATTATGTGCATGACTAACTGAGAAATGTGTCTTTTCCTTCTGCTTATTCCAGTAAGCATAACAAGAGGAAATATGTGGAATTGTGAGTTGCTGAAAAGGTCACAGAATGTGTGATGATTAAAGAACTTTGACAAAGAAATTAGAACAATAGTAGTTCATAGATAGGAAGGCAAATACACATCTACAATCAATCAAAAAAAATATTTTTTCTTCAAATGGAAATATTTAAAAGTTAACTCAGCTATGGTTGTCCACAATGCAGAAAAGAGAAAGATGAACAAAGCCTAACCATTATTAGTTTCTGCTGGTTACTGTTGAGACCTCAGGTGTTCTTGGACCACACACTGCTGATTTTCTCCCCAAAATCATATCTGAGAAATGAGCCCCAATGTGGAGGGTGGCTGTTTTCTGCAACAATGCCTTTGCAATCATGTTTAAGAAGCATGATTAGAGACACATCATTTGCTCTGGGATATACAACCCATTACTCCCCCCACCATCTGTTGCTTTTTCTTTCTTTGTTTTAATGTTTTTCCTTCGTTTCTTCCTGTAAAAATGTGTTAATAAAAACTGAAGATGTTTTTAATGGAAAAAACAAAAACAAAAACGTGTGATATGTATTAATTTCTTTATTTTTACACCATTGAAGTAATTTAACATCCTCCTCTATTGCTGGCATGGTCTGACAGGAGCTGGCAAATTAGAAGACTACCAAGCTCTACTATCTACTTTGGTATGGTTTCTCCAGCTGGATTGAGTGTCCTGCATGCTGGGTGGCTTCGTGCCAGTTGATGAGAGGTTAAAGTCGTAATTCCCAGTGTGGAGTATACCAATACGAGGAAGGGGAACAATTCACGAATAAGTTTATTAAAGAAAGAATTCTTTACACCCCCTCCATATCAATTTTATCAAGTTTTGACACTTTAGAGACATCAAATCGGGCTCAAATTTTGACACTTTAGAGACATCAAATCGGGTTGCGCGCGTCAGATGAGATTCGGGATTTGATGTCTCTAAAGTGTCAAAACTTGATAAAATTGATATGGAGGGGTGTAAGGAATTATTTTTTTAATAAATTCATGAATTATCCCCCTTTCTCTTATTAGTATTACAAACGTGTGGGTGGTAGAAATCTATGGTTACACAAATCAGAAGAAGGTCGTCACACCGTTGATTTCCGCGCATTTTTTCCAAATTCGTTTCCTAAACATTTTTTTCTTTTTGCGTCCGTTGCACTATTTTTTATTTTGAATAACAAAAATTAAATATTACAAGGGGTCATCAGTATTTTAGAAATGATTCAGTAGGGCATGGCCAAAAATCGGTTGGGAACCACTGGGTTAGATAGAGAAAGATAAGATGGGAAAGGGATGGGTGCCATACGCCTAAGTTACAGGGAGGTGTATATAAGGAAATGGACCATGGACAGCATGTGACTGGGTTGGAGGAGAGAGAAAATAGTGAGTGTGGACATGGGTAGAGGGAGAGGGTGTTTGGAGGATATGTTTAATGATAGATGTTTCTAATTTAAGCAGAAAGCCAGTAATTTTCAAGGGGGAAAGAGTTAATTACATTGTCTCTGCGAACTGACTGGTACTTTGTTTTATTGCGCCTTGAAGAG
The DNA here is from genome assembly GCF_046866305.1 of Octopus bimaculoides. Taxonomy (NCBI): domain Eukaryota; kingdom Metazoa; phylum Mollusca; class Cephalopoda; order Octopoda; family Octopodidae; genus Octopus; species Octopus bimaculoides. The sequence goes on along the minus strand of NC_142948.1, from coordinate 31,778,935 downwards.
ATGAAAGTCAGTGCTGACCTGCGTAGGGTTTGAACTAAGAATACTGGAAGAAAATACAACAAATCAATTTTTCTGATGCTCTAATGATTCTACCAATCCAGTGGGTTTTTTTTTAATAATTGTTCTAATTTAAGGCAGTGAGCTGGCAGAGACATTAGCACACTGGGCGAAATGCATAATGGTATTTCATCTGTCTTTACATTCTAAGTTCAAATCCCAGAGGTCAACTTTGCCTTTCATCCTTTCGGGGGTCGATAAATTAAGTACCAATCAAGTACTGGGGTTGATCTAATCGACTGCCCCACCACTCCCAAAATTTCGGGCCTTGTGCCTACTCAATGCTAGCAATTTTGAGGGAAGAGATGAGTTGATAACACAGACTCCAATACATGGTGGACGAAGCTGACTTTTGACCTTTTAGCATTTAAAACAGCCAAAATATTCTGTTTTATGTTCAGACTTCTCACACCTACCCTACAATGTTATTCCAAAAAATAAGTGCTACAAAATAATGTATGATTAATTCAAATCAATGCAAATGAATAAACATGAATTCCGGGTAGAGGTAGGGGTCCACCAAGGTTCCGTCCTCAGCCCCCTCTTATTTATCATAGTCCTCCAGGCAATCACAGAGGAGTTCAAGACAGGTTGCCCCTGGGAGCTCCTCTATGCTGATGACCTTGCCCTAATTGCGGAGTCACTATCAGAACTAGAGGAGAAGTTTCAGGTGTGGAAGCAAGGTCTAGAATTGAAGGGCCTTAGAGTCAACCTAGCTAAAACCAAAATCCTAATAAGTAGGAAGGTAGATAAAACACAAACCCCTTCAGGTAGATGGCCCTGCTCAGTATGTAGAAAAGGAGTAGGTAGTAACTCTATAAGATGTACCCGGTGCAAGCTATGGACACATAAGAGGTGCAGCAACATCAAAGGCAGGTTAACTAGCAAGTTAGTTTTTGTTTGTGGCAGATGTTCAGGTGCAATAAAGACTGTAAACAAACAGGAAACAACTTCTATCTCATTCCAGGGTGAAAAACTAGAGGTAGTCGATAGCTTCCGCTATCTGGGCGACCAAGTTAGTAGTGGGGGTGGGTGCGCTGAAAGTGTAGCTGCTAGAATAAGAATAGCCTGGGCAAAGTTTAGAGAGCTCTTACCCCTGCTGGCGACAAAGGGACTCTCACTCAGAGTAAAAGGCAGACTGTATGACGCATGCGTACGAACAACCATGCTACATGGCAGTGAAACATGGGCTGTCACTGCTGAGGACATACGTAAGCTCGCAAGGAATGAAGCCAGTATGCTCCGTTGGATGTGTGATGTCAATGTGAATACCCGTCAGAGTGTAAGTATCTTGAGAGAAAAGCTGAACATTAGAAGCATCAGTTGTGGCGTGCAAGAGAGACGATTGCGCTGGTATGGACATGTGGTGAGAATGGAGGAGGATAGCTGCGTGAAAAAGTGCCACACCCTAACAGTTGAGGGAACCCGTGGAAGAGGTAGGCCCAGGAAGACCTGGGCTGAGGTGGTGAGGCAAGACCTTCGTACATTGGGCCTCACCGAGGCGATGACTACTGACCGAGACCTTTGGAAATGTGCTGTGCGTGAGAAGACCCGGCAAGCCAAGTAAGATCGTTGCCAGTGCCCCTGGACTGGTTCTTGTGCGGGTGGCACATGAGATGCACCATTTTGAGCGTGGCCGTTGCCAGTACCGCCTGACTGGCTTCTGTAGGATTTTCGAGCGAGATCGTTGCCAGTGCCCCTGGACTGGCTTGTGCGGGTGGCACATAAAAGACACCATTTCGAGTGTGGCCGTTTTCGTGCGGGTGACACGTAAAAGCACCCACTACACTCTCTGAGTGGTTGGCGTTAGGAAGGGCATCCAGCTGTAGAAACTCTGCCAAATCAGACTGGAGCCTGGTGTTGCCATCCGGTTTCACCAGTCCTCAGTCAAATCGTCCAACCCATGCTAGCATGGAAAGCGGACGTTAAACGATGATGATGATGATGATGATGATGATTACACTTGACAAAGTAATCTGAATGTTAAAGGGTTAAAAAAACAAAAAGAAGTTTAAATCTTTAAACCAGCCATATCTGGCCGAAATATTCTATCTGTTTTATCTTCAAACTGGCCAGATCTGGTCTCTCACACTTACTCTACAATATTATTCTAAAAATAAACAATCACGTCATTGAAATCTCAAGGCTACAAGGTAATACATGACTAATTCATATCAATGTGAATAAATATTTTATTTCACAGAAATCTGAATGCTAAATAGTTATCTCTAGCATTTAAAGTGGCCATATCCGGCCAGTATATTCTACCTCATTTATCTTCAAACTGGCCAAATCTGGCCTCTTACACACATCTACGTCATTTGAAAAATAAACAATTATCTCATCAAAATCAGAGTTAAAAATATCAATTCTAATTAATGCAATTTATCTGAACTTACAAACGTTTGTTTGAAGGTTCATGCAAACATCATTAAATAACAAGTTCCAAGCTCTTTTTTTCTAACTGCAGAAATGAAGAATGTTGTTTATTGCATATATCAATATTCTGTTTACACTTTTACTTGTTTCAGTCATTTGACTGTGGCCATGCTGGAGCACCGCCTTTAGTCGAGCAAATCGACCCCAGGACTTATTGTTTGTAAGCCTAGTACTTATTCTATCAGTCTCTTTTGCCGAAATGCTAAGTTACGGGGACATAAACACACCACACACCACCATCGGTTGTCAAGCGATGTTGGGGGGACAAACATAGATACACAAACATATACACACACATACATATATATATATATATATATATATATATATATATATACAAATATACGACAGGCTTCTTTCAGTTTCCGTCTATCAAATCCACTTACAAGGCTTTGGTTGTCCTGAGGCTATAATAGAAGACACTTGCCCAAGGTGCCACGCAGTGGGACTGAACCCAGAACCATGTAGTTGGTAAGCAAGCTACTTGCCACATAGCCACTCCTGCGCGTAGTTGCACTTTTTGACACAACTCTGGTAAATATAAACCTGGACACATACATACACTCACACATACATTAATAAGGTGGGCAGTATCCATAGACCAAATTTCACGTCAACTCACAGCTAGTTACATACACTTGCCTAAGATGATGTGCAGTAACCACATAGTTTGTGAAACAACTTCTTAATCAATGGGTCTGGCAGCACCAATAAATCCATCGAATTTGTGAGTTCTGAAGTTTGTGGTTAGATTAGCACAGTCATGTTACATGATCTCCTCCTCCATCACATCCTACTTCTACACATGTGTAACTTAGTCAATTTTTGTTTTCTGCTGCAAATGATTTACTACATGCAACAGTGATATGACTTCTATCCTGTATGAATGTGTTTGTGAATAAATAAGTGATGATGCTGAGAAAATGATTTACAACAGACATCATACTGATGTGGCTTCTACCCTGTATGAACACGCTTGTGCTTAGTTAAGTTACTGTTTTGAGAGAATGATTTACCACAGATATCACAGTGATATGGTTTTTCACCAGTGTGTGTGTACATGTGTTTAGTTAAACAGTATCTGCGAGAGAATGAGTTACCACAGAGATCACAGTGATATGGCTTCTCTCCAGTATGACTTCGTTTATGAGCAGCAAAGTTATTTTTGCTAGAGAATGATTTATCACATATATTACAGTGATATGGCTTCTCTCCTGTATGAATACATTGGTACATCCTTATGTCATCATTATCACTTTGCGAGGATGATTTAAAACAGATACTACAGTGGAATAGTGTCTGTTCTGTATGAATGTGCTTGTCACTAATTAGGTTAGGTTTTTGAGAGAATGATTTACCACAGATATGACAGTGATATGGTTTTTCTCCTGTATGAATACGTTTGTGTTTTTTCAAATGATCATTTCTAGAGAATAATGTACCACAAATATCACAGTCATATGACTTCTCTTCTTGTATGAATGCGCTTGTGAGTAGTAACATTAGTTTCTTGAGAGAATGATTTACCACAGACATGACAGTGAAATGGTTTTTGCCCTGTATGAATACGCACATGTTTTGCTAAGTGATCATTTCTAGAGAATAATTTACCACAGGCATCACAATGATATGGTTTCTCACCAGTATGAATGCGTTTATGTTTGGTTAAATGAGCAGTTTGAGAAAATGATGTGCCACAGATATCACAATGATATGGTTTATCTCCAGTATGAATGTGTTTATGTTTGGTTAAATGATTATGTTGAGAAAACGAGTTACCGCAGATGTCACAGTGATATGGTCTCTCTCCTGTATGAATACGTTTATGACAAATTAAGTTATTTCCATTTGAGAAAGATGCGCCACAGATTTTACAGTGATGCAGTTTTTCTCTTGTATGAATGCATTTATGCTTCGTTAAGCTACGGATTTTAGAGAAAGATTTGCTACACATATTACAGCAATATGGTTTTCCTCCTATATTAGTGTGCATGAGTTCAGGTAAACAATCAATTTCAAAGAAGAATTTCCGACAAATTTCGCATGATAACAATCATGCTCAGACAGTGCTCTTAGTGCTCCACTGGTAAAGGTGCCATCACGATTTCGAATTCACTTGCCCCAGCAGGTCTTTGCTGTAATTATTCTTTCACAATATATTGATATTTTCTTTCTTTCTATTTTTACATCTCATTTGTAAAAACAATACTTACTGCTGTATTTCTATCAACAGTGATATCTGTCAAGTGCTGAAGATATTGCAAACTCTTTTTTTACATCTATCCACGTTTAAGTAGAGTGCAAAATAAGCTTGCACACATTCAGATAGTCACGTAAACAAAGTTTGTAAATATTATCACTCAGAGGTGGTATTCCACATTACTTGTTCCACAGATTTATGTAACCAAATTTACACAACTGTTGTATATAATATATTCCTTAGTCTTTAATAGGCGATGGTGCTTCTGAAGTAAAAAATCTTTTTTAATGCCAATGTCATCTGATATTCTGAAATAATAAAGAAATATTATTAGTTATATAAGATACTTAAAAATTTAAGATTCAGCAATTATTTTACTATAATTTTAGTAGTGTACATGATACTGATAAACTACAGATACTAGCTTTTATCTGTGTACTTTATTTAAAAATTATATTCTACAACCTTATGTGAAGTTTACACATTTGCACACTTGAGCTATACACTTTCAGATACTCTTTACTCTTGACTTGTTTCAGTCATTTGACTGTGGCCATGTTGGGGCACCGCCTTTAGTCGAGCAAATCAACCCCAGGACTTATTCTTTGTAAGCCCAGTACTTATTCTATCGGTCTCTTTTGTCGAACCGCTAAGTTACTGGGACATAAACACACCAGCATCGGTTGTCAAGCAATGCTAGGGGGACAAACACAAACACACACACACACATATATGCCTAACGTTAAAGCCTAAAATTGTCTAACCCTAGGACATGAATACATTATACAGACATTAAGTTTATTTAAAAGAAATTCATAATTTTCATGGCTTTCTCATTATTATTATTATGGTAGGAAATCAATTATCTACCATGGGGGGGGGGATGCAAAAAGAAGTCTTTCCAAAATTCCCCACAAATGGTTTCAATACAGTTTTAACAGAAAGGTTTGGAAGAATTAGACGGAAGTTCTCCAGTAATTTTCTTTAATGTAAATAAATGTATTTATTTTCAGCCAGGTACTTATTGCATCGGTATCTTTTGCGAACTGCTTATTTACGTGGACAGACACAAACCACCACCGGTTATGAAGCGGTCGTAGGATACAGACAGACACGACGAGCTTCTTTCAGTTACCGTCTGTCCAGTCAAAAGGTTTGGTCGGCCTCGGGCTATAATGTATGAGCGGTCATAAAAGACCGACAGGTCAAAAACGAAAGCATACAACGATAACGGTCATAGAAATAGTCTTTACTGAGTACTTACGGAAACGTTTTTAAAATTGTCACTTGCAGCCGAGAAAGATAAACAACGTAACACATGTTTATTTTGAAGACGGAAGCGGAAATAGCGCCACGCCCACTTCGCATGCGCATATATTTTCCTTAATTGTCCTTTTGAGAAGGGAAATTACTCTTACAAGACTTACACTACAATGTGTCCACAAAGTCTAGGTACATGGGGATTAACACATACTTTAAGAAATTATTATTTCTTATATTTAATTGTTTGTTATGATTTTATTTACTCCATGTACCCACATGGGGGTTAACACATACTTTAAGAAACTATCATTTCTTATATTTAATTACTCTTTTACTTGTTTCAGTCATTTGACTGCGGCCATGCTGGAGCACCGCCTTTAGTCGAGCAAATCGACCCCAGGACTTATTCTTTGGAAGCCTAGTACTTATTCTATCGGTCTTTTTTGCCGAACCGCTAAGTTACAGGGACATAAACACACCAGCATCGGTTGTCAAGCGATGGTGGGGGGGGGACAAACACACATACATATATATATATATATACGACGGGATTTTATTTACTCCGTGTACCCAGACTTTGTGGACACCCTGTATATTGTCGTCAGCAGCACCTTGTATTTTGATGTTTGTCTGACAGCAGTCTGTTGTACTCAATTGCATCCTCTGGATTTCAAATACAGTAATACCTCACTTTACGAGACTCCAGATTTACGAGTTTTGTTTTATAATAAATATAAAAAGGTTATATACATTTGGTTTGTGTGTGACAACACTTGCTTACAGCGGAGTAAAATGACGGCATAAAATTTCAATGTCTTACTCGGCGTGTGCGCTTAGTTGAGAGTGACTATTACAAGCTAATTCTTCGTGCTCCATATTTTATTTTGCATACGTGTATTTACATTCTGGGGCACCGCTTTGAAGAATTTTAGCCGAATGAATTGACCTCAGTACTTTTTTTAAATATTTTTAAAACATGGTACTTATTCTATGGACCTCTTTTTTGAACCGCTAGGTTACGGGGGATGTAAATATATCAACACCGGTTGTAAAGCAGTGGTGGAGGGACAAACATAGACACACATGTAAATATATATATGCATATATATATATATATGATGAGCTTCTTTCAGTTTCCGTCTACCAAACTCCATTCACAAGATTTCGATCGGCCTGAGACTATAGTAGAAGACACTTGTCCTAGGTGCTACGCAGTGGGGCTGAACCTGGAACCATATGGTTGGGAAGCAAGTTTCTTACCACGTGGCTTCTCCTGTGCCAATAGTGTACTTTGGCGGGGGGTGGGGTGGATTCAGTCCTTAATAAAAGAATTACCAGTAGACTCTTTTGTATTAAATAATTGTGATAAAATATTAAATATAAAATTGTTTTTCCAACCACCAATGGGACATACATTTTTCTGGATAGTTGTGGTGGGGCCTGGAGAAAAATAGGCAGGGAAACACTGGTCTCAAGGATGAATACTGTTGAACTAATTCTTCTACTGTGTGTATTTCAGTAGCATATGGTTTAATGTTTCTTGGCTCATCAGTTCTTATGCTCTTGTTTTACTAGCATGTAGACTGATTGATTCTTCTGTGTCTCAGCTAGTTTGATAATATCTGTTAACATTTGAGGCTAATACAGTCTTTCTTTTGCTCTCTTTCAGTACAGTGAGCAAACTAAATATGACTTGAGCCACAGACCAAACTTTAAATAGTGGGACCAAGATATGTATCACCTCATCTTCGCAGTTCCAGTAACTAACAATCACACTTGGCAGTAGACACTATTTTTCAGGCCAAGTACAATTAATTAGGACAAGTTCTAAAACTTGTACTAATTAAGTTAGTTGATATCATTAGCAATCTGTTTTATAATTTTTGCATCGTATATTTGAAGAGTCAGTAACAAATCAGACTGTCACACAAGTGGGAGAGACCAGTTATATGTTGCACAACAAAGCATATTATCAATTTGCAGTTCTTTTTATCCCTTTAGAAAGTTTAAAGTGCAATCATAATTCTATATTTTTTATTACCATTTTCTGCAACTTTGAAGGAGCATGTAAATTGGTTTGTTCAGAATCAAAGATGATATGATCTGTCCCTACTCATAATTATATATCATTCACATCTCAGGCAATTTGCAACAGAAAATGTTTTACTTAACCCTTTAGCATTCATATTATTCTGTCAAATGTAAAGCTTATGTATTCACACCATTTAAAATTAATCATACATTATTTCATGGCTTTGAGATTTCAATGATGTGATTGTTTATTTTTAAACTGACACTAATGTAGCAATGAAAGACAATATCTGACCAGTTTGAACATAAAACAGGTAGAATATTTTGGCTGGATTTGGCTGGTTTAAACACTAAAGGGTTAAATTTCATCTTCATAAACAAATCTTTAAAAAAAGCTACAAAATTGTTCAAGCTTTTTAGAAGTGTAATTAAGGTCAAAGTAACCAAAAAATAATTAATAAAATCATTAAACATCCTCATTTCTATGCTTACATGGTATTTGTTGAAGTGGGAATTCTATGGTTGGATGTCCTTCCAGTTACAACCTTCACCTGTTTAAAAGTAAGGTAATATATCCCCACATCCAGACATGTTTTCACAGATTGGATATGAAGGACACCACATGAATTACAAATATCATGTGATGTGAAGGCAACGAGAGTAACACACACACACACACACATCTATCAGTACACATGGCAAATTTCTTCAGTTTCCATTTACCAAATCTATTTATAAGGCTTTGGTCAGTCTACAGCAAAAGTAGAGCCATGCAGTAGGACTGAACCCAGGACATGTGGTTTGGAAGCAAACTTCTTACCACACAGTAATGCCTGTATTAATATTCTGTACATCATTTTACATTTTTTGTTTTGATTTCTTCAGTGAAATAAAGGAAAGAAACTGGAAAAAGAAAAAGAAGACATTTTTATGCATGGAAATATTCTTTCTCAACAATATTTCCATGGTTCCACTTTTATTTTTTTGAGACTCCATTCCAGTTATTCAAATGAACTTCTTTAGAAAGCCAGGACAGCAGAAAAGTGACTAGCAATGTAGCTGATAAACATAATGCTGTTTATGTAATTTCTTTTTCTTTTGATAAATTGTGATATGTGAATTTCTATGAGCAAAAGTTAAGAAATAAGTGTACTCTTCATTTTCACAAGTCCAACATCTTAACCACTAAGCAACACACCTCCACCAAAATATATATAAGGGCTTACATGCACATACATACTACTAAAGTATGACAAAAGAATTTTTGTCATGAATTATGTGTTTATTTCTAACATAATAACTGTACAGAGAAGTTAATCCTGATTTATGACAATTCATTTTTCAGTTATTTATTCACATTGTCAAATAAATCAATACAATGCTTTTTTCCCTCTGGAAATATGCTAGATGGAATATATATGAGTCTTCTAAAATGACTGGTAATTTGTCTCACCAATGTAGGTATAGTTGAGGACATGTGTGTATAATGAAGTGTTGGGTGGTTGTTTTCACACAATCATAATTTTTAAAATACATTTATTGTTAGATATATCTTATACAAAAAATCCCTTTTCACATTGGTACAGTGATTTCTTCAGTATGCATAAATGCATGTGTAGCTCAGTAACTTTTATGAGAAATGATTTACCACAAATATCAGTTATATGGCTTCTTCCCTGTATGAATAAATTTGTGTCTAGTTAAGCAGTATCTTTGAGAGAATGATTTGCCACATGTATCACAGTGGTATGGTTTGTCTCCTGTATGATTATGTTTGTGGTTAGTTAAGGTAATTACATGAGAGAATGATTTACCACAGATATCACAATGATATGGCTTCTCTCCAGTATGAACACGTTTGTGTTTAGTTAAATGATCATTTCGATAGAACGATTTACCACAGATATCACAACCATATCGTTTCTCTCCTGTATGAATATATCTGTGGTTAGTTAATATAGATTTTAAAGAGAATGATTTACCACAGATATCACAGTCATGTGGTTTTTCTCCTGTATGTATTAGTTTGTGACTGGCCAAGTAAGACCTTTGAGAGACTGATTTACCACAGATATTGCACTGATATGGTTTTTCTCCTGTATGAATATGTTTGTGACTAGTTAAGTCAACATTTCGAAAGAATGATTTACCACAGATATCACAGCGATATGGTTTCTCTCCTGTATGAATACGTTTGTGAGAAGTTAAGTAGCTATTTCGCGAGAATGATTTACTACAGATATCACAGTGATATGGTCTTTCTCCGGTATGAATACGTTTATGTGTAGTCAAGGTGCTTCCATGAGTGAATGATTTACCACAGATATCACAGTGATGCTGTTTTTCTCCTGTATGAATAAATTTGTGGGTAGTTAAGTGACCCGATGCAGAGAATGATTTTCCACAGATATCACAGTGATACGGCTTCTCTCCAGTATGAATACGCTTATGAGTAATTAACTGACTTTTTTGAGAGCATGATTTACCACAGACATCACAGCAATATGGTTTTTCACCTGTATGAATGCGCCTGTGAGCAGTTAACTCACTTGTTTGAGAGAAAGATTTACCACAGATATCACAACAATATGGTTTTTCTCCAGTATGAATATGTTTGTGAGTAGTTAAATATCCATTTCGAGAGAATGATTTACCACAGATATCACAGCGGTAAGGCTTTTCTCCTGTGTGAATGCGTTTGTGTGATGTTAACGTACTTCCATGAGAGAATGATTTACCACAGATATCACAGTGATGTGGTTTTTCTCCTGTATGTATACGTTTGTGAGTAGTTAAAGTACTACTTTTGCAGAATGATTCACCACAGATGTCACAGTGATATGGTTTTTTTCCTGTATGTATATTTTCATGACTAGTTAGGTTACCTCTTAGAGAAAATGAATTACCACAGATATCACAATGATATGGTTTTCCTCTTGTATGAATACGTTTGTGAGTAGTAAGCTTACTTTTTTGAGAGAATGATTTTTTACAGATATCACAGTGGTATAATTTTCTTCCTATCTCATCAGGAAAATTAATCATTTTAGACTGTGTGTTACATTTAAACTGGTTCTTGGACAATTCGTTTTCCATCATTTTTCTTCCCTCATCACAATATACAGATAGATATTCTTCTTCTTCTTCTTGTTTTCATATTGCCTTTCTAGTAAACATTTCTACATCATATTCTCATCAGTTGTGATCTTTGCTGACATCTGAAGTTGCTGCTAACTAATTTATAAATGTTTTGTGTATAATAGCTTTCTTCAGTCTTAAATAGATGATATATATATATTACTTTATACCAATGTTGTTTGATATTCTGAAATAAAGAAATAGTATAAGATATAGGGGGTACTTATGTAAAAATTCAATAGTGGAAATTTTATTACACTTCTATATTAACAATCTCCCAACAGAAACATTTATCTGAATGACTGAAATTCACTTTTTAATTTATTAAAATACCATCATATAACCTTGTGTGAAATCTACATATTTGCAGATGACAGCCTTTCAGAGTGTGTAACATTATATAAGTTAAACTATAAAATAGTGGACAATTAAATTCTTCTCTATCCAGGAACTTCATTCATTGTGTAGCTTTGTCTAGACATCATGTGATGGCTATTAATGAGCATCATTGCCACACAAGCAATAACAGTAATTAGCAACAGACATTTGATTGTGTGTATGAATGTATGTATATATAACATGCTAGTAATAGCAATTACATTACCCATCATTACAAACTGGGGGCGGGGCTAACCCATAGAAATATTGAAAAACAAACACTTTAAATAAGACCTGAACCTGAAAAATAAAAGACGGGATGTCTATGGTTGGAATGCCTTTGGTCATAGGTGTGTTGGATCGGAGCTGACCTGAGCTAAAAAAAACTATAACAATTAGTAACAGCCTAACTGAGGACTTCTCTGTGCAGTCACTTGATTCGTCAGAAATAATAACCAAATCATTACTCAAACATCTTTAATCAAAGACATTTGCTTGATTAAGGCTGACGTGAGGCTAATTGCCAACAGATTTTTAACCATCTTTCCAGGTAGAGACCAGTAATCTATTTCTCACAGATCAAGTTAACCACACAGAGGGCTTCTCTTTAAATGAATCAAGCCCGTCACTCATTATAATAGTTTAGTTCCAGTTCAGCTCTTTTTATTTATTAATTCATGACAAAAATCAATTTCTTTTCCATTAGCATACAAAACTACATCAGTACACCAAATTTGAAAACAACTGGAACAAAATTAAGAAACAGAAAACTGTCACAACAACAGAAAAGATCCCAGCTCTATTCCAGTAGACCAGTGACTGAAAGCATTCCAGGCTTGACCATCCCATCTATTATTTTTTTAGAGAATCATAGTATGTTGACATGTATCAGTTTCTAGTTAACAAGGAAATTTATATAACGACGAACAATGTAGCTGTTATTTCTAGCATGTTGGGTCACAACAGTTGACATACAGAAGTCTTTCGCTCGTTGTTGCTCTCATCTACAGCCTTATGACGAAAGGCATTCATTCACGGTCACTTTTATTTTTCGGGTAAAGTAGACTACGTTATCCAATGCATCCTTTAAAAAGAAAATGGATAACAGGGGACATTAAAAGCGACACGATGGTTACAGTTAAGACGTTTAAAAGAAGAGATGGTCATAGTTGGAACAGTTTAAAAAAAAAACAGTATGATCACGGCTGGAGTATCATTGAAGACACATTTAGAAAACGTATGCTTTTGCCTCCCAATGAGTTGCACAAATGAAATGGAAGTGCTATTTTTTAAAATTTCCATTGTGTAGATAATGCACCACACGGATACTCATATACTCATCTTACGGCATTAGTGTACTCGGGACTACATTATCCGTTTTCTAAATGGGTACATTAGATAATATAGTCCAAGGTGCGCTTTGCGAGAAAAATGGTAGATGAGGGAAATTTTGATATAATAAAAACATGAGACATTCCAGGATAGAACACATTGAAAGACAAGCACTTAAAAAGACATGTTCGTGCGTCCGCATAATTACATATGCAGAAACGAACCGGACGTGTTATTTTCCAATTTCATTCTTTGGAAAATCAATAATAATAATAATAATAATAAGTCAATAAAAAAGACAAAAATAAAGAAATAGGGAGCTGTCTTCTGGAATAAAGAGAAGGGACTTTCCTGATTGTGTGAAAGTGTATAAACATCAATGTCAACGAAGAATTTTCTCTTAGGTTTGTCGTTTCTGTAAAATTACTGCGGCGTCCTTGAAGATGGTTATTCGGTGATCTTTCGATACTCGTTATTTCGGACTCGTATCGAAAGATAGCCGGTTATTCTATCATTTAGACACATTACCTGACAGATATATTGAAATCTTCGTAAACTTACCGACCCAAGATGTAAACAGCGATTTACCTTTTCGTGCCTTGAGTTTTTCGAAATGACGTAAATTATTTCAAAGTTAGATTCTATATCCTTAGCCGCAGTTTCGATATACCGGGTATCCCAGAAAGGTTTACTGATGGTTAATAAAAAAAAAATTCTCGAAAATTATTGGACAAAGCAATTATATTTTTGATTGCATTCAGCAATTCGCACATGCTTCAGCTTTAAGTGTTTATATTTTTTGTTTTCGTTTATAATAATTTTGTCAACAGATATGGCATCTCAAGTTAAACGTGTTGCCCGTCGTATATATGTATATATATATATATATATATATATATATATTATATATGTGTGTGTGTGTGTATGTTTGTGTGTCTGTGTTTGTCCTCCCAACATCGCTTGACAACCGATGCTGGTGTGTTTACGTCCCCGTAACTTAGAGGTTCAGCAAAAAAAAAAAAACGATAGAATAAGTACTAGGCTTACAAAGAATAAGTCCTGGCGTCGATTTGCTCGACTAAAGGCGGTGCTCCAGCATGGCCACAGACAAATGACTGAAACAAGTAAAAGAGTATTGGAAAAAAGTGGGTGGGGGGAATATTTACACAAGGAAAGTAGGTAACAAACGTTCTTCATTCAAGCACCTTTACCTATAATCTGAAGATTGTTCTGGTTTGAGCCTTTGAATTACAACCAGCCTCTGTGAGTGTGTCTGTTTACATTTGCACTCTATGAAAGTCACAAGCTATGAGCAGTGTTGTTGCTGTCACTTCTGTCAACAAATCTTCTCGCCTTGCACCATAAAAGGTAACTGATTGTAAAGCAAAGCCTCAATAATGTACTCATTTAATCTATCCTACCTGGAAAAAAAAAAGATCTAAAATGAATGAACAGCCAATCAACTCAACCATTGCTCTCCTATTTCTGGATAACTGACTGATACTCCAAAGTGAGAAAGAAAGTAATATGTGACAGAAAGTCTGGCAAAGAATGCTGGCCAGAGCCATCTAGCATGGATTTTGATGCTATATAAAAATTATTGGATTGTCAATTGAAGCAATTTAATCTATTGTTTATATGTACATATGCATATATACACACACACATACACAACAAGCTTTTTTCAGTTTCCACTTATTAATTACTCTCAAGAGGTTTTGGTTGGCCCAGGGCGATTGTAGAAGACATCTGTCCAAAGAACATTGCACTAAGACTGAACTTGAGATCTCATGGTTGGGAAGCAAGCTTTTTAACCACACAGCCATGCCTGCACTTTGTGGAATATATCTTTTTCACAAAGGTAAACGTATATGAGAGTTGAAACAAAGCAAAGGTAATGGAAAAAGGAGAGATGTGTATTGAGTAGAAGTAATATACACAGTAGTTTATAGAGTAAAAGCCATTTTAGAAGTAAAGGGAGTCAGTTTGATTTAGGCCAGATATAGCAAACTGATATGTGAATCTTTGCCAATTAGATGGATGGCATTTTAACAGCTTTGTGGGCTGAGATAATATAATGTATATTCATTGATATGTATGAAGGACTTTTAAATTAAGTTTACATTCTTACATTTCTCATCTCTTACCATGTCACACTATTTTCACTCAGTGCACTTACCTATACACATATCCACCATTTCTGCTCTTCATTCCTGTTCTGCATCATATTCACCTTATGCCTTGACCTCACATTCGTTTTCCCTCCCTTTACCACCACCTTCATCATTCAACCTCTCAGGTTCATCTCAAATTGATTTCAAATTTTGGCACAAAGCCAGCAGTTTTGGGGCAGAGGGTAAATCAATTACATCGACCTCAGTGCTCAGGTGGTACTTAGTTTATCAACCACCAAAAGGATGAAAGGCAAAGTTGATCTCAGTGGAATTTGAACACAGAAGAATGTGAAGACGGAACGAAATGCTTAGCAGCATTTCACCTAGCATGCTATTTTGCCAGCCTGCTGTCTTACTCTGTATATATGTATATTGTTTTCAAATTTTGGTACAAGGCTAACAATTTCAGGGGAATGGACAAAATTACATCAGCCTCAATGCTCAACTGGTACTTATTTTATCAACCCCAAAAGGATGAAAAGCAAATTTAACCTTGGCAGGATTTGAACTCAGAACATGAAGATGGACAAACTGTCGTTAAGCATTTCACCCAGCATGCTAACAATTCTGCCAGCTTGCTGTCCTAGTTTGCATATATTAAAATGAATGAATCATTATCATATAAATGATAAAATAACATAAATCAAGAACAGAATCATTTCCTTGATAGGTTATTTATTATATAGATTTTACAGCGAAAATAATGTACATAAAATCCAGAATATACCATAATCATATTTACATATATGAATATGGTATATTGTTTATTACATATATGAATATGGTATATTGAAATACTTTTGCATGGTTTGTGCATTGATAACAGTTGCAATGATGGTTTATCAGAAAATATTTTTCAGCAATTTACCAACAATGTCAAATGAATGGTCAGCATTTTCTTCCCACTTCTGGAAATATGTTACATGAAATATAAATGAGAATTCTGAGTGAATGCTTCTATTAAAAAAAATTTGCATTGCTAAATTATCTCACCGATGAAGATATAGCTGTGAATGGCATCCCAACGATAGGCTGTGCCAGTCACATGATGAGGAATTTAATTTTGGGAAGTTGTTAACACATTGTTATATTTTCATAACTATGTAAATACATTTATGATCTTAACAGATACAAGTGGGGTGCTGAAAAGTTCCTGGTTTTGGGTAAAAGAAAATACAGAAGGATCAGTTAATTATGATTTTATTCAACATATTCCTGTCTCAGATTCACTCACTTATTGCAGTGGTCCTTCAGTTTTTCTTAGCCCTGTAAAAGAACTTGGAAGGTTGGGCCTCCAACCATGCCTTTTTGTGATACCTTGAAAGCCAGGAACTTTCCAGCACCCCCTCGTATGTATATATATATATGCACACACATAAATATATATATGAAAAAAACTTGCTATGCTGATAGTTATTTTCGTAAAGAATACTTAGGTATGTAGTTTCACGATTTTTTTAAAGAAAATTATTTTCCAAGACAATTGTAGCGTGGAAGGTGTTTATAAGCCATTTAAAATAACACACAAAAATCGTTAGATTCAATATCAATTATATGGCTTCTCTCCTGTATGTACATACTTGTGTCTCGTTAAGTTACCAGTGAGAGAGAATGATTTGCCACAGATATCACAGAGATATGGCTTCTCTCCTGTATGAGTACGTTTGTGTTTAATTACATGATGATTTTGAGTGAATGATTTGCCACAGATATCACAGTGATATGGCTTCTCTCCTGTATGAATGCGAATGTGAGTAATTAATTCACTATTTCGAGAGAATGCTTTATCACAGATATCACAGTCATATGGTTTCTCTCCTGTGTGAATGCGTACATGAGAAGTTAATTCACCATTTCTAGAAAATGATTTACCACAAATATCACATTCATACGGCTTCTCTCGTGTATGAATATGTCTGTGTTTAGTTAAGTCACAATTTCCAGAGAAAGATTTACCACAGATATCACAACAATAAGGTTTTTCCCCTGTATGAATGCGTATATGAGCAGTTAAGTTACTACTTTCAGAAAACGATTTATCACAGATATCACAGTGATATGGCCTTTCTCCAGTATGAATTCGTTTGTGTTTAGTTAAATTACAATTTTGTGAGAATGATTTACCACAGATATTACAGTGATATGGCTTCTCTCCTGTATGAATGCGTTTGTGTTTAGTTAAGACCCACATCTGAGAGAAGGATTTATCACAAATATTACAGTAATATGGTTTCTCTCCTGTATGGATCCGTTTGTGTTTAGTCAAGACCCCACTTTGAGTGAAGGATTTACCACAAATGTCACAGTTATATGGCTTTTCTCCTGTGTGAATACGTTTGTGAGTAGTTAGGTTACCATTTTGAGAAAATGACTTTTTACAGATATCACAGTGGTATAATGTTTTTCCTATCTCTTTGAATGTCTCATCAGGAAAATCAATCGTTTTAGATTCTGTTTTATACTTCACCTTCTCATTTATTTCATTTGCCATAATTTTTCTTCTCTCACCACATTATACAGATGATATTCCCTTTTACTTATTTTATATTTTTTGTTCCTAAAAAATATTCTTACGGCTATGTTTCCATTGTCTATGATCCTTGTTCATACCTGAAGGTGTAAGTTTGTCCAAAGGATGTAAAATCATCTTGTATATATTCCAGACAATGAAGCTGAAACACCTTGTAAATAATCTCACTTGAGAGGAAAATATTTCACAGTAACTCTACTCCTGATTTATATAAGCAGGGTTATATCTCTTCTGCATAATCTCCCTTTTGTGTTCCAAAGATGATAAATATTGATAATGCATCTCAAAAGTGATTTTTATGCCAATGACATTTGAGATTCTGAAATAAAAGTGAAATAATAAAGATATAGAGAATACTTAAAAAGTAGGAATTTAATAGTAGAAACTTTACTACATTTCTATACTGACAGACTTGAGAAAAACTGTTACAACTGAATTTTAGTTTTCTTAATTTACTAAAATTATATCAATCAAACTTGTGTGATATTTACGTATTCACAGACAGCATCTTCAGATTGAGCAAGATTATAAATGTCAAATAACAGAATGGTACATAATAATATTCTTTCCTCGAGATTTGTTATTATCCAGTCGTTGGCTGGCTCTAAAACAATCCTCACTGAGCAGATAAACAATCAACGGTATTCCAGCCATGATCAACCATACTCCTTTCAAGCACTACACACCTCTGATTATATTATTCAATATACGCCTCGAATTCATGATGAGAGAGTCAAGTTTCACGAAAACTTGGTTGTATTTTCTAGCAAGTCTGAGCTCCCCGAGTAGTTTATTATTACTTTAAAATTAACGTTTATGAAATGTTGTAGCTTCCTTATGTGCAGCTACTTAAGGGACACGTAGAGGTAAGGTGTGAAAGTGAAATATACTTCCCTAAAGAGGAAAATATTATAAGTAAAAGGAGAGTATTGTTTGTAAAGAATTAAAAGTTTTGAATGGTACAACAATGCACTATAATACAAAAAAATGGACTATATACCTGTTGTAATTTAATTATCTATAGTCCGATGATATTTCGGAATACAATTCCTTCTTCAGATATACTTAGATTGAGTCGTTGCAAACAGATTGCATGGAATGAAGTAAGCAATATAGACCTTCGAGTAATCATCGTACTTTGGATCTTTTCTGTTTAATTCACTGAGCCATTTTAAAAACAAAATCTACACAGATGTAGTTTTGATTGCTAATTACGAAAAACCTCGTTCTTTTCATACCTATAGGTTTGATCAAATAAGTACCAGCCTAGTAATGATGTGACCTCGTGTAAATGTTTGAAATTTCGTTTATATACTCAGGTAAAATTCGACCAAATGTTTACAGTCGACACAGCCTTTCGATCCATGGTTTTCAAAAATAACAGATCATAATTCCAGTTTGATAGTAGATCCTGTATGTAAACATCAACATGACGAGATACCTTTCGCCTAATGTTATTTACATGTTTCACTTTCGTTTAATTACTCTATCCTCGAACAGAAACATAATTCTGATTTACACAATTACAACCTTAAAGCAAATCTTCATCAACTTACCGAGTTGAGATGTAAACAGTGAACTAGAACTAGTTTAGTGTTTTACCTTTTTACCAAACCATCTCCTCGCTAAATTGAGATTTTCAGAGGTTTTAACAACTTTACACTTTGATATCAAGGTTTAAAGAATTTCAGATTTATTTCTTGTCAGGATGAAACAGTAAAGCTGGTATTATATCTTCAGCCTCAGTTTCGCTGACGAAATAATATGTGTGTATATGTAAAATACTAATTATCTCAAACAGTGCCCCACGACTGTTTTTTTTTGCATCAATTTCATGAAATACAATTTTTTCACGGACCAGGAGATCACGCAGAAAATAAAACACAATAACGTGCAAAATAGGCATATCTAAACAAATGGGCTTCTCCCGATTTTGTTTCCTCATAACTTTCAGAAAAAATTATATTTATATTTATATTTTTTAATGAAATTTTCTACAAATACTTTTCAGATGATGTAGAATACAATTATATCGGAATTTAATATGAAAAATAGAAAAAAAGGTGGACGCGCACAAATGTTTTCCACAATTTCAAGTTTCGTTTCATAGATATATAATGTTAGTGAGTATGTATGTGTGCGCGCCCACAAACTATTTTTTACACATTAAATTCCGATATAATCGTATTCTGCACCACCTGAAGCGTATATGTAGAAAATTTAATTAAAAAACATCCATTTTTCTGAAAATTATGAGGCAACAAAGTCGGGGATGGGAGCACAATTCTGTAGGTATGCCGCATAATATATAATATAATTATTGCTTATATAATTCAGTTCGCCACCTTACATTGCAATGTAATAATAGTAGAATTAAAGTGCAAAACATACAAGGTCTTAATTACTTGATATTGAGATGGTACGTCTGTAACAAGAAGGGCCCCTCAAACCAAAGAAATTAAACTATTGAAATCAAATCCTCAATACCGAAAATGCTTGTATTTGTTTTGCCAGTGGTCAAAACAATACTGTAACAGTTAGGGACTTAACCTCATTTAGAGATACCCCAGCAGTAGTTTAAAGTTGAGTATGAAGTGAGCACTCCAACTAAACGTGTCAAGATTCTTGGAAACTAGCTTAACTTGTCTACATTGGTTCCTGAGAAAGTCGCCTGATTAAACTAACAAAGCTTCTGTGGACTTGGTGTCACATCATTCTACTTCCATCAATCAAGACAAATTGAAATATACAGTTAGATTTTTAAAAAGATATATCCTGAGATATTACTATATTGACTAACTAGGTCATTAATGTTGTTCTTTTAATATTGTACTTATGAGGTTGTGTGGGAGAATCTTTAAGGGCATGGGAGAGGAGAATATAATGAGGGGGTGCTGAAAAGTTCCTGGCCTTGGGTAAAAGAAAACACAGGAGGATTAGTTGATTATGATGTGATTCAACATATTCCCCTTTCAGATTCACACATCTGTTGCAACACTCCTTCAGTTTTTCTAAGCCTTGTAAAAGAACTTGAAAGGTTGGACCTCCAACTAGGCCTTTTGTGATACCCTTAAAACCAAGAACTCTTTAGCACCCCCTCATATTTCATGTTATAATGACAATAAAAATAGCTGAATCATCAAGAGATTCTGATAATTTTATAACTCCTAAGTTCTGGGTTCAAACCTCACAGGAGACATCTTTACCTTTCACTCTACCAAGGTCAGTAAGTATCAGTCATGTACTGGGGTCGAATTAATATACTTAAAATGAAAGAAGCAGGCCTCACATTTTGACTGTACTCAGGACTAGAAAATATATTTCCTTAAGTTGGAATAATATAGTTCTTGCTTTACAGACTGGATTGTTATAGCTGCAACATCTTTTATAATACACATTCTCAATCAGGACTGCTAACTTGTTAAACAATATCAAAAACAACTCAGCCATGTCTCTTATATAGTTATGGTTTTTCATTTTGGTACAAGGCCTGAGATTAGTAATATAAAAACCTACATTTCCAACACTAGTCTGAACAGCTCAAACTGATAAAAACAATTGTTTCACTCTCTCTAATTTTGGACGTGTAATTAAACGCTCAAGGTTTCCACAAATACTAGGCATCACATTATCTAATCTTTCTTGACAATTCCACACATAGCTAAAACTTTTATTTCAAAGTCAGACAATAGTGAACCTCTAAGTAGTTGCTGACCTTTTACTATGTTGAAATTAGACTTCCAATGAATAGTCTGCTGCACAAAAAACAAGAGTGCATCCAACTGGTTGGGAAATACTCAGCAACAACTACAACAATTGGTTTACAGCTAAGCTGTCTTTTTATCTCTTCCTATTCTACCAATACTATATTGCCTCTGTTCTAATGATCACAATATATTACTGACACTTATTCCCCATACACACAATGAGAATGGAAGGCCAAGCTGATTCTGGTAGGACAATATTCTATAAAGTTTTTAATCATTCACAGCAAGAGATACCTAGTCAGACACAGATCAATGATATCATATCATATTGTAAAATTAGACATGTATGTCAGTAATACATCAGTGAATGTATTACTGTATTTATATATTTGGGTCCCATAGCCTATATTTTGATTCATGATGTGCATCATAGTTGGTTTTGTATCGTCTATAAAAATTAAGATAGTTTTCTTTCATTAGTTGAGGTTTGTTTAAACATTAGCTTTGTTTTCTGTGGTAAATCTAATTTTTGCTTCCCTCCTTGCTAAATATACTAGGTATCTAACTTCTCTTTCAGTTGTTTGATATTATTCCTTGCTCCTCTCTTTCTTCCATTCTTTCCCAAGCCTGTCTTCACTTACTATAGCTTTGTCTATTATACAACGCCAACGCTATATCAGCTTCTGCTTGACCATCTATAGATTTGAGATTTGGTCAACGGCACACATCAGGATGTCATGTAAAAATTCCCAGCAGGTCTTTTTCTCCTTCTCATACACATTACTTATACTTCTCTGAATCGAGATCTAGTTCTTACTCTAAATAAATCACTAGAATATGTTGAGTGATGTTCTTCATTGTAGAAGGTTTTAGTATCCACAAACATCCATCTAATTTTATGGTAAGGTGATCGGGGAATTGGCCAGTTTCCTCAAGTTAGTATTGCAAAACTTTAAGTCAACTGAACCATAGAACCCCAAGAAACTTAATCACTCTTGATTATATTTCTATAGTCATAACCTCCTTGGTCATTGGGAGAGCCATCATGGTGTTGCTAAACATTTCCATTAAAGTTGCAAAGCATGATTATGTGGTTATTGTCATCTATTATTGTGCTGTCTATAAGAAAGCCTTCTAGGAAGGTTTTTTTCCTCTTGTTCATCTATCAGTTCTGACTGTGGTGCATAT
This sequence comes from Octopus bimaculoides, assembly GCF_046866305.1. Lineage (NCBI taxonomy): Eukaryota > Metazoa > Mollusca > Cephalopoda > Octopoda > Octopodidae > Octopus > Octopus bimaculoides. The sequence continues at coordinate 31,756,498 of NC_142948.1, read as the reverse complement.
GTGAAAATTACTATTGCTTATGACTGGTCTAAACCCAATAACTCTGAATGCATCAATTACTTTATCTACCTGTCTCTCTCTACCAACAATATATCTATGCTACAGTGATGTTACCCAGCCAGAATAATATGCATCTGTGTTTCTTCCTAACAAGAAGATTGACTGAAATTCATCTCCACTTTACCTCTTGTGTCTAGCATACATCAACTCACCACAGCACAAGAATCTCTACAATATTTCCAGACTGACTCTTAATTGTGCCAAAACTGATGATGTCAACCCCTAAAAATTTGCTTCTGAAAAGAAGAAGGGAGATTCTGAGGGTGCTTGAGTTGTTTCATGTCTATTTTCTATCTCTGAAAGGAAGAGAGATGGTGCAACCTTTTGATAAGAGTTGAGGAAATTTCACACATTGCCAGATGTTCACACCAAGCCACCATCCACTTTGCATTTATACACAACCAACTAAAACATAAAGAATCATGCTTCAAAAAAAAAATTATATAAAACTTAGCAATAGCAGAAACAGCTTTAATGGGATACACACACAGATAATCACACTATAATGTATACAAATGGATGCATATAACATCCAGGTTATATATAAGATAGAGTATTATTATGTTAAGATGAAATATTTTCTTTTATAGTTATATCTTTCTTCCATTTCATAATAGTGTTAGGAGTTTGTTATCACACAGTTATATCTCCTTCCTTGTATGAACAATTTACCACAGATATCAGTTATATGGCTTTTCTCTTTAGACAATGCATTTATGTCTACTGAAGCTACCTGCCTGAGAGAATGATTTACCACAGATATGACAGTAATATGGCTTCTCTCCTGTATGAATACGTTTGTGTTCAGTTAAAACTCCACTTCGAGAGAAAGACTTACCACAGATATTACAGTGATATGGCTTCTCTCCAGTATGAATCCGCTTGTGTTTAGTTAAGTCATCATTTCCAGAGAATGATTTACCACAGATATCACAGTGATAAGGCTTCTCTCCTGTATGAATGCGTTTGTGTTTAGTTAAAACCCCACTTTGAGAGAATGATCTATCACAAATATTACATTGATATGGTTTCTCACCAGTATGAATGCGTTTGTGTTCGGTTACATCACCACTTTGAGAGAATGATTTGCCACAGATATCACAGGGATATGGTTTCTCTCCTGTATGAATTCGTATGTGTCTAGTTAAGTCGCTTGTTTTAGCAAATGATTTACTACAAATATTACAAAGATAAGGCTTTTCTCCAGTATGAATGCGTTTATGTATAGTCAATTGGCTACTTACAGACAAGGATTTACCACAGATATCACAGTGATATGGCTTCTCTCCTGTATGAATACGTTTGTGTTTGGTTAAGTCGCTATTTCCAGAGAATGATTTACCACAAAAATCACAGTGATATCGTTTTTCACCTGTATGAATACGTTTGTGAGAAGTGAGGTTACCTTTTTGAGAGAATGACTTTTTACAGATTATACAGTGGTATAATGTTTTTCCTATACCTTTCAGTCTCTCATCAGAAAAATCAATCTTTTTAGACTCTACTTTAACCTCATTCTCATCTAAATCATTTTCCATAATTTTTCTTTTCTCACCATAATATTTGACTACACTCGTTTCTGTTTTGTCTTTTATTCTTAACAAATATTTCTGTTGCTATATATTCCCATGTACTGTTATAAATTTGATGAATTATCATAAATTATAAGTTAAATGGAGAATACTAAATCCTTTTGTACACATTCCAGACAATGAAATAGTGAAATTTTGCTATTAATTTCAGTTCATATGAAATATTTCACGGTAATTCTATGAGATTTATATAAACAGGGTTATATCTGTTCTGTATAATATTTTCCTTTCGTTTCTGGAAGACATAAATATTATTGATGACGCACGTGATGTTGAAACTCTTTCATGCCAATGTCATGGGATATTCTGAAACAAGAGAGAAACAACACAAGATGTAGGCAATACTTGAAAAGAAGAGATTCAATAGAGGAAATTCTACAATTTTATAATGAGAAAATATAGATGTAACCTTCAACTGAACAATCGAATTTCAGTTTTTAATCATTAAATTACATTATACAACCTTTAGTGGAGCTCATAATTTGCAGATTACAAATAATCGTTGAAATTGTTTGAAATTCTGTTAAAAGACACAACAGTGGATACTAAATTTCTTCTCTTTTCAAAAACGTCATTTGTCACTGCTCTGATGCTGTTCTTGTACTTTAGCCCAATCTTGACTGAGTGGAACTACAACCAACGTCATTCTAGCCAAGACCATTTCTTCCATCTGTCAGACAGTGTATATCTATGAATATATTATTCTATATATATCTCCCTTTTCAAAACGGCAAAGCATAGATTAAAGGGAATATGGCAGCTATTTCTAGCAGATAAACAACTACATAGGTGGTTTGCTAGTGATTAGTTCTATGACAGCCCCGACTGAGCAAACCTATGATCAAAAGCTGGTTGTTTTTCAAAGGTACTACGAATATTATGACATCAAACAAAAAGAAACGTTGATGAATAAAGAAAAGACAAGTGAATGAAAAAGCATTAACAAAAAAAGTCTACAAATGGCAGTTGAATTGATAGAAAAATGCCTTCATCTTATATAACCTTACAATTTCTTTACATGTAATCATTGTAGGCAGAAGTAATGCTAAAGGTATACCTGTCTGGTAAGACAGTTGCTCCCTAACCACATGGTTCGAGGAGTAGTCCCACTGTGTGGCACTTTGGGCAAGAAACCGATAAAAAGTATCAGGCTTCAAAAATAAATAAGTACTAGAATCGATTCATTCGACAAAATGTTTTCTAAGGTGGTGCCCCAGTGTGGCCAAAGTCTAATGATTGAAACAAGTAAAAGATAAAAGATTTAACAATTCTATTTTCCTGCTCCAATAATGACACAATTTCTTATATTTATTTACAATGCGAGTTATTCTTTGGGAATTACGAAGATTATAGACACACTTAAGACTATTTATATTATACATTTAAGACTTTACATTCATAAAAAATGTTACGAGCCTAGACATTACAATATAACAAATAAACATTTGAGTTCGATCGTTTTATCTTACGCTTAAATCTCATTAGATGTCTCAGCACAAGCATTGCTGTGTTTTCACTCCTATACAATTACTGTATCCTCGAATAGAGACCATGATTCTATAATTTACATCAATTATTTCGAGTTTGAAGCAAATTTTTGAAATCTTACTGTTTTCGGATGTAAACAGTGAATCAATGTTTTTCGTTTTTTAACAGACAACGTATGAAGTGACTTCGTTGTTAGGAAAAGGGTTTTCATCATCAATGCTCACGCAGCTTCTTCTGTATTCCATTACAAATTTGCATCCTGTCAGGATGAAGCAGTGAAGCTGACTTTTTGTTATTGGCCACAGTTTCGATACGTAATATTTGCTTCATATTGGAGCATTACAATCACTCCGCGCGTGCGGTCGTATGTGTGAGAGAGAGAGAGAGAGAGTGTGTGTGTGTATGCACTCCTTGTTTCCCAACAAGGAAACATTCCTCATAGTTGAACTTTTTTTTCACGAGACTAAAGAGAAAAAAATGATAGTGACACTTATTTAGAACTATCACATAGTGTTAAGTCAAGAGGATACAACTATCTCCATGTGCCTATACACACATACGTATGTATGAATGTATGTACGTACGTAGGTGTGAGTGTGTGCTGTGCATATATATACATATATATATATATATATATATATATATATATATATATATATATATATATATATATATATATACAAGAACACAGTGGGGTTCAAAATTCACAGCAGCTGTTTCAGCAGCATTATATTGATACATTCTTAGATAATATCATGGCAAAAACATGTCCGACGACGTCCTCGGGGAGGCTCTGGGATTCGATGGGAACCAGCTAGTTAACCTGTTCGGAAGGACATTCGGACCGACGTATCTGGATAACTTCCAGAAATCCTTGGCTTGGCTGTACTATCGATCGGCCTTACCAGTTCGAAAGAGTCACGGGTTTGACCCCATCCCCACATGCCATTCAGTAACAACTGTACACCTAAAACATAGATAGAACAACCATTTTTCGCTGCTTCCCTTGTTGAAGACCCTTTGCAGAATTCATAAAGCATGCAGTGTTTGATCTGGGTCTGATCCAAACTCATTTTAACTCAGGTTAAAAAGCAATACATATTAAGCAACTATGGTATAAAAGTAACCAGCAAAGAAAGAAGAAAAAACACGAGAATGAAAATTAATGCTTATTTTACCATAAATATTGGAAAAGTAACCACAGTGATTATGTCTGATATGTGACTGGAATTTCTTTACCAACCCAATACATGTACAGGGTTTGGACAAAATAATGGAAACACCTTAAAATTTCAAACAAATTTATTTTAATATGGGGTAGGACCGCCTTTGGCAGTAAATACAGCTTGAATTCTATGAGGTATGGACTCATACAAAGTTTGAATCGTTTCCAAAGGAATTTTAATCCATTCTTCAGCTAAAACAGTCTCCAGTTCTTGTAGTGATGATGGTGGAGGATATCGATTCCTTACTTGTTTTTCTAAAATGCACCATAAATATTCAATAATATTGAGATCTCAGGACTGTGGTGGCCAGATAAGATGTTCAACTTCACTAGAGTGTTCCTCATGCCAATCAGTAACAGCTTTAGTTGTGTGAATTGGTGCATTATCATCCTGAAAGATTATGTTGCCCTCCAGAAACAGTTCCACAACCATAGGATGAATTTGATCAGATAAAATGCTTAAAGACTCGACTATTAATTCTGCCATGAAGGGAAACCATTGGGCCGGCGGATTTCCAAGATATAGCCTCCCAGATCATCACAGATCCTCCTCCACGTTTAACAGTTGGAAGAAGGCAGTCTGGGTCAAATGCTTCTTTTGGCTTTCTCCACACGTATACTCAGCCAGTGGTGGGAAATAAGGTAAAGGATGACTAGTCTGAGAAAATAACATTCTTCCACTGTTCTAGGGACCAATTCTGTAGGTTTTTGCTCCACTCCAAATGCTTTGCAACGTTTGTTTTTTAAAAGTAGTGGTTTTCTGATTACATTTCAGAAAATGTACTAGAAAAGCTCACAGATAACTTTGAAGGTAAACATACTCGTTAGATCCAAAAATAACAACTTTTCTACATCCTCTAAAAAGATTCCTGAAGCTGTAGCACAGGCAATAAAATCCATGGAGTCAAATAGTATGACGGACGCAGTTGATGAATCAACTTGATTGGGTTAATAACCTGGTAGTTATGAAGAAACAAGATATAAGACTACACAAATATATCGATGCAATAGATTTTAACAAATCTGTTACGTACACACTATTGTCCACCTACAACTGAGAAGGCGACTGTCAAATTACTATTTGTTAAGTATTACACAGGCTTTTACCAAATAAATCTGTCCGAAGAGTGTAGTTGTTGTTGTTGGCACTCCGTCGCTTACGACGTCGAGGGGTTCCAGTTGATCCGATCAACGGAACAGCCTGATCGTGAAATTAACGTGCAAGTGGCTGAGCACTCCACAGACACGTGTACCCTTAACGTAGTTCTCGGGGAGATTCAGCGTGACACAGTGTGACAAGGCTGACCCTTTGAATTACAGGTACAACAGAAACAGGAAGAAAGAGTGGTAGTGAAAGAGTACAGCAGCGTCCGCCACCATCCCCTGCCGGAGCCTCGTAGAGCTGTAGGTGTTTTCGCTCAATAAACACTCACAACGCCCGGTCTGGGAACCGAAACCGCGAGTCCGCTGCCCTAACCACTGGACCATTGCGCCTCCACTTGAAGAGGGTAGTAAACTAATTACAATCCACAATCCTTTCTCATATAGGAAGAAGGGCTGGAATTGGTTGACAGGGTTTGTCAATTACTCAATTACATTGGCCCTGGTATTTTGACTGGCACTTTGTTTTATTGACTCCGAAAGTATGAAAGGCAATGAATTTGAACCCAGAATGTAAAGCTGACAATTCTATTAGTTTATCACCTTAACCATATTCCATTAAAAAATTTTCAAAATATTTACAAAAAAAAAAAAAGTCTGAAATTGAATCCTTAGAAAACAGTGTTGCTGAGTCTAATGAGGTCCCTGATCCTGGAAATTTTGTAACACAAAAAATGCGAGTCAATAACCTCTAAACCACCAGCTTGCTACTGAAACATCACATCGAACAGAACTAGTGAGTGAAACATTACTTTACCTGCCTCTAAACAGACACGCAACAGAACTGGCGAGTCAACAAATATTAATCCATCAGTTATGAAAACAGCAACACAGTGAAAGAATTAATCATAAGCCATTGTTTTCTAAACCGTGCAATGGAGCGGATATACTGTAAAAAGGGATGTAATGAGAGTTACTTTTCCTTACGCATGTTCGGACGTCACTTTTTTTTTCTTTTTTTTTTAAGTTGGTATGGATCTTCTAAGGATTGACAGAGAACATGTTTAATTATGACAAGCTGTTTTAAAATAATTTAACCTTGATCATCATTTTCACATCAGTAATGTGAAAAGGGACTAATATTTAAGAATTTTTTTTTTCTGTAGTATATGTACATGTGCATGGAGGCGCAATGGCCCAGACCGGGCGTTGTGAGTGTTTATTGAGCAAAAACACCTAAAGCTTCACGAGGCTCCGGCAGGGGATGGTGGCGAACCCTGTTGTACTCTTTCGCCACAACTTTCTCTCACTCTTACTTCCTGTTTCTGTTGTGCCTGTAATTCAAAGGGTCAGCCTTGTCACACTGTGTCACGCTGAATCTCCTCGAGAACTACGTTAAGGGTACACGTGTCTGTGGAGTGCTCAGCCACTTGCACGTTAATTTCACGAGCAGGCTGTTCCATTGATCGGATCAACTGGAACTCACGACGTCGTAAGCGACGGAGTGCCAACAACAAGTACATGTGCAACAAGCATATTATGTGCTTGTCTTGAGATCAAACTAGTGTGATTCTTGATAATCAGGCTTGCCAGTTTAGATAATTTCTTTCTAGCACATAATGGTTAATGAAATCAGTAAGCAAAACATCTATAAATCTAGTTAATTTCTAAAGTAATCCAGAAAATTTTAGCCAATTTTTCATTGTTCATATTTTTAAACAACCTAATCGCAGTCTCTGGTAAAATGACTGGCAAATTTAAGGGCTCACTACATTTTCCAATTTCGGAATGGCTATAATTGGTGTCAGTTACATTGTAGAAGAGCTATTTTAGTAATCTAATGCACACATGCTATCATATTGTTTTATTTTTATTTTTAAGGTCTCAGTATTTCTACTGCACCACTGACACCATCATCATCAGCATAATCTAACATACGTTTTTTACACGCTTGCATGATTCAGATGGACTTTGTTGAGCCAGTTTTTCTATGACCAGACACCCTTCTTGTTACCAACCCTCATCTTCTCCCAAGCAAGATATCATTCCCCATAGCCAGACATATTTGTTGTAGAAGACTGGAATACTTGTATGGTGATGATGGTTGTCAAAGACCATCTTCTGATGTGATGACAAGGCCACACATAAAATTATAAAGGCCTTACCAACAGAATCATTCACTCAATAAACTTTATCCCAGAAAATACATAAGATAGATAAATGAATAAATATGAGATAAAGAAGATATATATATAAGCTATCATACATGTGCCCTATCATAGCATGATGGGATATTTTCTTTATGGTTTGTATATTTACTTTTAGCTTACTTGCACTGTGACATTAATGATTGATGGGAACATATTTCTCAAAGATTCACCCACAATATCAAATACATCAAAAGTATATTTTCTTCCTTTTGGAATTATGTTAGACGGAATATATATTATATCAATAATAATAATAATAATAATAAAACACTTTCAATACAGTAAACATAAGAGCACCACAGCAAACCACAGCACATACCCAAGGCGCACAGAGCTGCGCTCGGTAGTGAAGTGAAAGCACGTTATAAAAATAAAACTACTGAACAATAATAATAATAATAATAATAATAATAATAATAACAATAAAAAAAAAAATAATAAAAATAGTCAAGACGAAGAGTGCAATTCGATTGAATAGATATTTTATTCGTTACTCTCGTTCATATGGATTTATGCAACAATCAACAAAGATAAAATACAAACAAGACATCTTACATCTTTAACAGTATTACAAGGGCGTGCTGAAAAGTTTTTGGCTTTAAGTAAAAGAAAATACAAGAGGATCAGTTAATTATGATTTTATTCAACATATTCTCCTCTCATATTCACACACTTATTGCAGCAATCCTTCAGTTTTTCTAAGCCCTGTAAAAGAACTTGGAAGGCTGTGCCTCCAACCAGGCCTTTCACAATACTTTTAAAGCCAGAAACTTTACAGCACCTCCTTGTAGAGATTAGTAAGTATATTTTGCTTGTTCTGCTTCTCAAATAACTGGCTAGATTACAAGATTACTAGATAACTATGTCATTATCATTTAATACACAAATTACACCTTTATTTCTTATTCACTGTATAATAATCTCCAATATCTAGAATTTAACTTCAAATTTTATTAAATTAGATAACTTCAATGTAAAAGATTTAATGAATAAGAGTTGGGTGAATGTGAAACTTTTACTAGACATTGATCAACTTTGGGAATTCTAGAGATAGAGATGCTGATGGGGTTAGCACATATTTAATTAGATATTCTTATTTCTTTATTGCCCACAAGGGGCTAAACATAGAGGGGACAAACAAGGACAGACAAATGGATTAAGTTGATTACATCGACCCCAGTGTGTAACTAGTACTTATTTTATCGACCCTGAAAGGATGAAAGGCAAAGTTGACTTCGGCGGAATTTGAACTCAGAATATAACGGCAGACGAAATACTGCAAAGCATTTTGCCTAGCACGCTAACGTTTCTGCCAGCTCGCCACCTTAATTAGATATTCTACATATAAAATGATATGAGAGTAATTTAAGTGGAAACCAGCTTTATTTAAATTTCAAGTTATGAATTTCCACAAAGTGTGGTGAGATCAGAACTGTAAACACTGGACTTCACAGATGAGATGATAAAAGATTGAACAAAACAAAGTGGTATCTTGTTGAGAGAAATGTTCAATCAATATCCCTTTAGCATTTAAACTGACCATGTCCGGCCCAAATATTCAGATTGTTTTATGGTGAAACTGACCAGATCTGGCCTCTCTCACTCCTATTCTACAATGTCATACTAAAAATAAACAATCACATCATTGAAATCTCAAAGCTATGAGATAATGTATGATTAATTTAAAACAATTTGAATAAATAAATATGACATTTGACAGAATAATATGAATGCTAAAGGGATGTACTATAACGCAGAATGGAGATTTAACTATTTATTATGATGATGATGCTGACAACAATGATTACAACATATTATATCACTCATTTAGAATTTATATTAAGTTTAAGGTTTCAAAGATGCTTGTAAATTAACATTCAGCTTAATCGCCAAGTCATAAATTATTTTATAAATGAAAAATATATATAAAATCTGACAGTATCATCCATTTCATAGAATTTCAAACAGAATATGCATAAGATACATGGAAGAACATATATCAGACCGAGTGTGTGTGTGTGTCCCCTAGTTATTGTATGTCGGAACTCCTGTCTTTAAATGGTTTGTGTATTTGCTCCTCACATAATAACTGTACAATGATGTAATTCATAATTTATGATAATAATATGTAAATATATTTTTGAGCATTTATACAAAATGTCAAATACGTCATAGAATGTGTAATGGAAAATGTATGAGTATTCAGAAAGCATCCAAAGTTTCCTCACCACTGCAGAGAGAGTCGTTGTCATACAAAATATAATGTTGAGAAGTTTTTATCACATCATTATATAATTTTGTTATGTAAATTTAATTATGGTTATACAAGATAGGAATGAATAAATATCTAGTTCAGAGACTTTTTGAGAGAATGAATCACAGCTGTCAATTATACGGTTTTTCTCCTAAAGAAATGCACTTGTGCCTACTTAAACTACCTGTCTGAGAGAATGATTTACCACAGATATTGCAGTGATATGGTTTCTCTCCTGTATGAATGCGTTTATGAGTAGTTAACTGACCTGTTACAGAGAATGATTTACCACAGATATCACAATGATAAGGCTTCTCTCCTGTGTGAATGAAATTATGAGTAGTTAGGTGACTTTTTTGAGAAAAAGATCTGTCACAGATATCACAGTGATATGGTTTTTCTCTTGAATGGATACGTCTGTGTTTTGTCAAGTTACCACTTATAGAGAAAGACTTACTACAAATATCACAATGATAAGGCTTTTCTCCTGTATGAATGCGTTTATGTATAGTTAAATCACTTGCTTTAGCAAATGATTTACCACAAATATCACAGTGATATGGCTTCTCCCCTGTATGAATGCGTCTGTGTGTAGTTAAGTCACCACATCCAGAGAATGATTTACCACAGATATCACAGTGATATGGCTTCTCTCCTGTATGACTGCGTCTGTGTACAGTTAAGTCACTTGTTTTAGAGAATGATATGCCACATATATCACAATGATAGGGCTTCTCTCCTGTATGAATACGCTTATGAAATGTTAAGTTACCTGTTGCTGAGAACGATTTACCACAAATGTCACAGTGATATGGCTTTTCTCCTGTATGAATACGGTTGTGAGTAGTTAAGTGACTTCTTGTAGAGAATGATCTACCACAGACATCACAGTGATATGGTTTCTCCCCTGTATGAATATGTCTGTGTTTAGTTAAGCTTGATCCTTGAGAGAATGATATACCACAAATATCACATCGATGTGGTTTCTCCCCTGTGTGAATGTATTTGTGAGTAGTTAAATGACCTTTTCGTGAGAAAGACTCACCACAGATATCACAGTGAAAAGGTTTTTCTCCTGTATGAATGCGTTTATGAATAATCAAGTGACTTCTTTGAGAGAATGACTTGTTACAGACATCACATTGGTAAGATGCCTTTGCTTTCTTTCTCAGCATCCCATCAGGAAAACAAATCATTTTAGGCTGTGTTTTACATTTAACCCGATTCTCATGTAATTCATTTTCCATAATTTTTCTTCTTTCACCACAATATATGGATATTTTTTTTCTCTTCGTTTTAATATTTTATTTCTAACAAATACTTCAGTGATGTATTTCCATTATTTGTGCAGTCTCTGCCAATATCTGAAGACGCTTGAAGTTTCATGAACATCTCCTCATTGAAGTTTGATTAAGAATTTAATTTATCTCACAGTAACTTGATCACAGAATCATATTGTGGGTTCATTCAGTATAACATTTTACAGTTTTTAATAGATAACAATAGAATTCATTGGTGCATCTTAAGTAAGAACTCCTTTATTGCAATATCACATGGTATTCTGAAATAATAAATAAATTTGTTTAAAATATAGAGGATACTTTAAAAAATATGGAAGTAATAAACAAAATCTTACTACATACATGGAGAGTTGGTAAGCTGTAGCTATTAACTTTAACAAGTAATGGAACTTCACTTTTTAATTTGTAACTAAAAGTGCATCATACAACCTTTTAAGAAGTTTACATGTTTGTAGATTACAGACATCTTCTAGGCATGGTTATATGGTAAGAAGTTTGCATCCTAACTACATGTTTCTGGGTTCAGTCCCACTGTGTGGCACCTTGGGCAAGTGTCTTCTACTATAGCCTCAGAATGACCAAGACCTTGTGAGTGGATTTGTTAGACGGAAACTGATAGAAGCCTATGATATGTGTGTGTTTGTGTGTCCCATCACCACTTAACAACTGGTGTTGGTGTGTTGACATCCCCCTGACTTAACAGATCAGCAAAAGAGACTGACATAATAAGTACTAGTCTGAATAAAAAATACTGGAGTCAATAAGTTTGACACAAAATTCTTCAAGGCATTGCCCTAGTGTGGCCGCAGTGTAATGACTGAAACAAGTAAAAGATAAAAGATTAGTGGCTAAAAAGATTCTTCCCAGTCCAGAAAGGTAATTCTTTGTTGACTTATTATTTTAGCACTCAAAACTCAGTTGCACTTTTCATTTGACAACGAATATTTCTACTCTTCTCTCTCCTATCATTTTACAACCACATGCAAGAGAAACTTGACAAGCTAACACAGCCTCAATATGCAAGAAATTGCAACTAAATCTTCAAAAAAGATTTCCCAGCATTGGATAATGCTGTCTAACATATCAGAAGAAAACAAGATGGTTATTGCTGGAATATTTAACTTAGTTCTTAACTTCAACAACAACACACAAAAAAGACACTTTAGTTTTAGTTACAAAAGAAATTTTGTAACCAAAACTAAAGGTGAAATAAGGACTCCTGATCTGAGGTATTCTTAAGTTGAGGATGAGCATTTAAAAAATTTTCAATAAAAGCCTTAAAAAACTAAATGACCCATTTGAAAATCTTTGGAAGTGACTCTAGTAGAATGTGATTAAAATTTCAAATCTTTAATTATGAAAATTCATAAATCAAGTTATGTTAGAAATATATGGCTGTGTGCTTAAGAAACATGTTTTGTAGCCACATGGTTCTGGCTTCACCCCATTGTATGGTACTTTGGACAAGTGCCTTCTACTATAGCCCTGAGCTGTGAAACAAAAACTATGTAGAATTCCAACATGTATTCTGTATTTTACTGTCTCCTTACCATGACATTGTGCGATAGTTATAAGTGAATGTTACTGCTCTTTGCTTCCAATCTTCCACGGAAACATGTCTGAGCATATTGGAATATTATCTTACTTGGAAACAGGTGAAGGTTGGCATCAGGAAGGGCATCCAGCCATACAAGATCTGTCTAATCCATATGAACATGGAAAAATGTGCGGGCGTGTGTGTCTGTACATATGTATGTATAAATCATGTGGACAATACTAGAATTACGTAAGGAAAAAAATCTGTCCAGAAATTAGTTAGTGAGGGCGACCAACAGAGAGCAGGTCAACCAGTTCGAAATACCGTCTCGACAGAACATCATAAAGGGACAGCTATGGAATTCATCAACGATACAGTTGTTCCGTCCACCACTCTCTTACTTTCGACCAACATCACTTGATCTATTGACTTACGGCTGCTAGAACGACAGGGAATAGATAAGTCTAATGCTATTTGCACTTTTACAAGAAAATATAACTCTCGTTATCTCGTATGCTTTCCCACTGATTCTATACACGCCTACACGTCGTGGTTTGACTTTAATTACATGTAATGGAGAAATAAACGTGTTATCTACAACTTCGGGCACTGTCTTCCTTTCATTGAATCAACATCATCTTCACCTTCTACATACACAACAACCATTACATTCTGGTAACCACTCCATTACATATTTAATGGTGGAGGCGCAATGGCCCAGTGGTTAGGGCAGCGGACTCGCGGTTTCGATTCCCAGACCGGGCGTTGTGAGTGTTTATTGAGCGAAAACACCTAAAGTTCCACGAGGCTCCGGCAGGGGATGGTGGCGAACCCTGCTGTACTCTTCCACCACAACTTTCTCTCGCTCTTACTTCCTGTTTCTGTTGTACCTGTAATTCAAAGGGTCAGCCTTGTCACACTGAATATCCCCGAGAACTACGTTAAGGGTACACGTGTCTGTGGAGTGCTCAGCCACTTGCACGTTAATTTCACCAGCAGGCTGTTCCGTTGATCGGATCAACCGGAACCCTCGAAGTCGTAAGCGACGGAGTGCCAACAACAACATATTTAATGAAACTATTTGACACAAACTAGTTTTCCGAATATGAACTGAGAGAACCATCAGTTCTTGTATGGATAATAATCTAACCATTTTGAATTTTAAAAAAAAAATCATTCTCGCTCCCATTGCAACATTCCTTCATTTTTTTTTTTTTTCCTTTTCCAAATTTTGTAGTTTTGACGTAATGTAAATGTTTAAATTGCGAATATACAAAACCTGATCATGAATCATTAACAAAGAAGACTTAAAATATTCAGATCGATAATATGAATTAAGGTAAGAAAAATATATTCATACAATAAGTCGATGACGATGTGAAGGACGTTTTAGCTGTTGCAGCGGACGGAACATTTAATCACAATAACATACACTTTAGACACATCAAGTTGGTTTCGATTACTTATAGCAGCATATTGTCCCGTGGATGAAGTCACGATCACTACATTCTTCTGTTTGCTTTCCAAAAGTAGCCCTCGGAAGTATCTCTCATTTGTTCAAAATTGTTACAGCTATATTTCTGTTTACACGCTCTTTCATGTAACCCCACTTTGTATCGAGCTCGATTTTTTCGTAAATCGTCAGCGGTTTAATACCGAAACGATTATTATCAAAATGTTTTAGAGGCATTTCGTCTGTATTTATATTTCTGAATTGAAATTCCGCTAACGTGGACCTTTCGGGGTCGATGAAATAAGTACCAATTAAGCACTGAGATCGATGCAATCAACAAGCACCTTTCCTCAAAATTTTAGGCCTTGTACCGATAGTAGAAAAGATTATCATCATAATTTATTTATATTATTTTCCATAAACTCCTTAATTACTGAGTATAATTGTGTAAGAAAAACGTAGGACATGAACATGTTTCCCAATGTTGTTTAGAGTTTTCACATCTAAGTTTATATAATTAGTACACGCCCCGAAGAAGCAGACATTTCAATTACTTACACATGCACAATAATACAACGTTAATGCAAATCTTGGCTAACTTACCATATTTAGATTGAAACAATGAATGCCTGTGTTCTGTTTTCACATAAAACAACGAAAAAAGATTAAAATAGAGTTTTTTTTTTTCAGGTTCCTCCTTTACGTGAAATGAAAGATAAATAAGACTATTGCAAGTCTTCCATATTCAGCGGTAATTTCGTAGTAAAGCAATAAAGATGACTAATGTTATTTAGCCGCAGTTTCGACACGAAATAACTGCGTTAATATATTAGCTTATTTCTAGCACACACACATTAATGTTTGTTTTTATGTTAAGTCATATGTAAAAAGAAACACTATTAAACCTTGGGAGAGGCATTATGCCGGTAAGAAACACACGCACTGGTTCGGTCCTTTATTTATAAACAGTATTTAGTTTTTTTTTGTTTTGTTTTGTTAAATCATTTCATTGCACTCTTGCAATCTCTTCAGTAACCCGTCTCTCCACAAGAATCTTCAACACCAAATAAAAAGAAACAATTTGACATTAAAGTGAAGGATTACTCAACACTTTTAGTACAGTACTCGTTTAATTAATAACTTTTACAAAGGAAAGGTTAACAGCGACGTCAGT
This sequence comes from Octopus bimaculoides, assembly GCF_046866305.1. Lineage (NCBI taxonomy): Eukaryota > Metazoa > Mollusca > Cephalopoda > Octopoda > Octopodidae > Octopus > Octopus bimaculoides. The sequence continues at coordinate 31,741,103 of NC_142948.1, read as the reverse complement.
TTCGGCTTCTTTTATCGTGCGTGTGTGAATGTGCATATGTAGGAATATCTTTTATCTTTTACCGTTTCATTCATTTGATTACGGCCATGCTGGTGCACCATCTTGAAGAGTTTTAGCCGAACAAATCGACCTCAGACTTATTCTATCGGTCTCTTTGCTGAGCCAAAAACATATGCCCACGACTGTCCTCTTATATAGTTTTAAGACAAAATGCTTGTCTTTTTTTTGTCAGGCAATAGTTTGGACAGTTTGACAAGCTTTGATGTCTACAGATTGCATCGAGCTCCTATATCTGCCTTGGCATGGTTTTTTTATGGTTGGATGCCCTTCCTAATGTCAACCACTTTATAGCATAGACATGGGTGCTTTTTTTGATGTCATCTACATTATTGAGGTTGCCATGTAACATTATGCCCTCGTAGATATTACATAAAAACTTATGATTGCTGAATCTGGTCCTGAAGTGATTCCTTGTGCACCCACATAATTTCCACACACCATCTGCCCTACAGGGATTCTTTGATATAAACTCTACCTGAAACACAAGTTTCTCACTGCACTGGTTATTTAGTGGGCATTTTATGTTACACCTGAATGAACAACCTCCCTCTGTTCTCATCATTCCATAAAGTCCTTGCTCTAAACATCTTGCTGAATACTTTATTCAGTCACTCAACACCATCAGGATGTCAATATCACCAGGTGTCCCTTATGAACCCAAAATTTTCCACTGAAACTAATTGTGGTGTGACAGGCCATTAGGATAATATCAATTTCTTTCCTAGTGAAGTCCAAGTCTACCTGAGCAAAAATAAGAGCCTTATCGAGCAGGACAAGTGAGACAGTGGAATAATACTTATTGATATCGACTTGTATAAATTTACATTTATCTTCATAGAATAATGGTCGAAACTAGTGGAAAAGCTTCTTAATATTAGTCCACAGGTGTAGTGGAATTTTAGAACAGAGGTAGCATACTATTCTACCTAAAATTACATATTCAACCTATATCTGAGCTAGCAGGGCATACGAGATGAATAGAAGGGTTGGCAACAGAATTAACTTTGCAGTCCTTTAAGTTAATATGTGGTGATCAATGTTCAAAAGGTTCAGTCTGGTCCTCTAGTCCACAGCCCCTAATTGACAGCTCTTCCAGTTGATTTCCATTAAAGTGAAATCTGGTACAATTTTATAATTTTTATGTAGCTGCTTTATGAGACTCCAATAAATATTCAGTGGTAAAATGTAAAGGCTGCCTGTTTTGTTTGCAGAAACTAAGATTCCAGTTGTATTGATTTAGTCTTCTAATAAAGTCGTTAATCTTCCTTAGATGTAGGTTTAGTGTGCTGAATTTCAGCTTAAATTTAACTTTTTAATCATCTTAAAGTCCTTTTCAAAATTCTCATCATTTTGATTACTTAGGTGGCAGTGGTGGTGGAGGTATTCCTTCAAGATCAAAATGCAAGAGAAATTAGGAAGGTTACAATTCTCAGGTCTGACATGGATTTTTAAAAATAAGTTTTCCATCTCACTTGGCTAATTAGCTCATTTGTAATGTATATTAGCAAATTCATATACACCTTTTTTTTTACCTGGTAATGCGATATCCACGAGCAACAAATTCAACCTTAATTTTTCCATTCTGAAGATTTCTATACTGTTAGCATTCACAAGTGCATGAACAAAACAGTTATAGAGCAGCACAACCCAAAAAGATCCTGGTACAGGAAGTTAGTAAACATCATGCTTGTACACAGCTTGCATAGACAACAAAAAGCAGTGTTATGCAAGGCATAGCCTTTATTTACCTTTTCCATTCCTTACAATCTTTGATACATAAAATTCAGAATATCAAAAAATCATACATATATCCATTGAAAGTGTTATAAAATGTTTACATGGTTTGTGTTCACCCAAAATCTATGGTCAATTATGAGAATACATTTCTCTAGCTATTCACCCATGATGTCAAATCAATTGTATCTTTCCTCCCTTCTGGAAATAGATTATATAGAATATATATGGATGTTCTTAAAGAATGCCTTTATTAAAAATATCATTGTATGTCTTAGTTCATTTTTGCACCTGATTTTCCATGATATCCTGGGTTTTGGACGGAGATTTATTGGGATAGTTGCCAAGCCTTACTTGTACTTTAAGAAAGAAATTTTTTTTTGGTATTTCATTTCAACTTTTCCTCAAAGACACAGAGTTACAGGATGTCTTGTATAGGGAAGAGCTAAACAGGACTCACCATATTTCTCTCAAATTGTATCAAGAAAAGACACACTGAATGTAAACATTTATATGTGCATGTGCAAACACACACACACACATAAACCAGCTTCCATCTACCAATTACACTCACAAGGCATTGGTCGTCCCAAGGCTGTAACAGAAGACACTTGCCCATGGTGCCACACAATGAGATAGAACCTGAATCCATGTGCTTCAAAGCAAAATTCATATTCACACAGCCACGGCTGTAGTTGTTATATAAAGTTGTTATGTAAAAATGAAATTTTTGGGAGTGAGGATTCATTAGACATAAATAAAATTATATAAAAAAAAATGCGTTCCTTGATATGACAGAAATTTTTTTTTTAGCAACACTGCATCTGTCCAATGTAATGCAAGTGTTTCAGAGACATCAAGCCATTTTGAATTATAAACAATTTGGTTGCTAAGGCGTTGTCAACATCATATCTCCATAAGTAATTATTGTCAGAGAATGAATATTGAGAGATACAGCTACTCTACAATATCAACAGATTATGAATAGATAAGTGACATTTTTTGAAAGAATGATATAATACATATATTACATGATTTTTCTTTTTCGTCAAGAGTGAATATACCCATCTAGTTCAGGGGTCAGCAAACTGGGGGTAAATTACAAGTGGTGTAAAAATGAAATTCTTGGGAGTGAGGATTCATTAGACATAAATAAAATTATATAAAAAAAATGTGTTCCTTGATATGACAGAAATTTTTTTTTTTAGCAACACTGCATCTGTCCAATGTAATGCAAGTGTTTCAGAGACATCAAGCCATTTTGAATTACAAACAATTTGGTTGCTAAGGCGTTGTCAACATCATATCTCCATAACCTGAAGTGAAAAAGTTTCTAGAAAATCCCTTTTGTTTCAAAATCAGGATATTTTATCACATTTGTTTCATACTTTTTATATTTATAATTCTATTCTCTCCATATAAATAGAGTCAATAAACCTTCTGAATCCAAAGAATCTATGATTTTCTTCTTTTCAAATCAAAGGGGTAACGTTGGCATAAAGAAAATATGTTTTGGGGTAATTGGTTAAAAAAAGTTCTTGTCAAATACTTCTTTGATAAAATGAACTATCACAGACGTTACACTCGTGTGGTTTCTCTTCTTTCACAGAATGATTTATCACAGATATCACAGCAATACAGTTACTCTCTTGTATGAATATGTCTGTGTTTAGTTAAGTAACTAATTTTAGAAAAGGATTTACCACAGATACTACAATGATATGGTTTTTCTGAACTGTGAATGTACCTATGTTTATTTAAGACACTTCCATCAGAGAATGATTTGCCACAGATATCACAGTCATATGGTTTCTCTCCTGTATGAATACGCTTGTGAACAGTCAATGAACTACTCTGAGAAAAAGATTTGCCACAGATATCACAGTGATATGGTTTTTCTCCAGTATGAACACGCTTGTGAGTAATTAAAGTACTTCCATGAGAGAATGATTTTCCACAGACATCACAGTGATATGGTTGTTCACCTGTATGAATACGCTTGTGTTTATAAAAGTTACCAGTTTCAGAGAAAGACTTACCACAGATATCACAGTTATATGGCTTTTCTCCAGTATGAATGCGCTTGTGTGTAGTTAAGCTACTACTTACGGAGAATGATTTTCCACAAATATCACAGTCATATGGTTTTTCTCCTGTATGAATACGTTTGTGAACAGTTAGATTACCTTTTTGAGTGAATAATATACCACATATATCACAGTAATAAGGTCTCTCTCCTGTGTGAATACGTTTGTGAGTAGTTAAGTGAGTTGTTTCGGAAAATGATTTACCACAAGTATCACAATGATATGGCTTCTCTCCTGTATGAATTCTTTTGTGAGTAGTCAAGTCATTACTTTGAGAAAATGATTTACCACAGATACCACAATGATATGGTTTTTCTCCTGTATGAATACGCATGTGAGTAGTTAGGTTACCCTTTTGAGTGAATGATATACCACAAATATCACAATCATATGGCTTCTTTCCTATGTGAATATCCCTGTGTCGAGAAAAGCAACTTTTTTGAGAGAAAGATTTACCACATATATCACAGTAATATGGCTTGACTCCTGAATGAATATGTTTGTGAGTAGTTAGGTTACTTTTCTGATTGAATGACTTTTTACAGATATCACAGTGGTATGATGTTTTTCCTATCTTACTGGAGAAGTTCATCTTCTTATACTGTCTTTTACAATTTACTTTCTTTTCAGATAATTGATTTTCCATAATTCTTTTTAACTTACAACATGAAGATATTCTCTTCTCTTTGATGTACGTTGTCTTCTCGACAAATATCTCTTCTGCTACACTCCCATCAGATGTTCCGTTTGTGATATCCGAAAAGAGTGCAAACTCATTTGCAATTTAAGTTTAGTTAAATTGCAAAATTGCCTTGTATATATTTTAGCAAGCTTTATGGAGAAATGTTGCTATTAATCTCAACTTGTTGGAAATATTTCGCAGTAATTCCACCATACAGTATTATACCTATGGTGTATAACATCTTCCTTTAGTCTTTAAACAATGGTAAATAGCACTGATGCAGCTGAAGTAAAAATTCTTTCATGTCAATATCATCCATTATTCTGAAATAGAAAAACAGAGTAAGAGATTGAGAATACTTCATACTTACAAAGCAGCAATTCAACACAAGAAATTTTATTAACTCTACATATTACAAATTACAGGAGTATTTTAAACCTTCTTCATTTTCTTATTTGGTTTTCAAGATTCTTGATGTAAATTCCCGCGTTGGGACAAATTTTATGTAAAAAGTCGGATCGTGTGAATATGCCGAAACTCCTTTCCCCCACCCTCCACCCTCTCGGAAAAATTCTTTCCCATAAATCCCTATATATCTGAATCCACAGCATCTAAGAGGTATTTGTTGAAAATTTCGTTAAGAAATATCCATATTCTGGAAATTATGAGGCGACTAAGTCGGGTGGGGGGGGGGGGCACATTTGTAATTATGCCAGAAAAATTTATTTATTCTCTCACCACGAACATTTTCTTAAGAAACAATTTCCCAAAAAATTCCGAAAAACAAATAAAATTAAATAGAAAATTATTTCTAAATCTCTGAATGATAAACATTCAGTAACAGGGTACTACTAAAGCAGAGTGGTCCCGAACGCGCAGACGCGCGTCCACGCTAGCTAGTCGTGAGTGATCGATCCTAACCCTAAACACATGTATTCATTTGCACACGCGCACTTTTTGTAGGATCGACCACTCACGACTAGCTAGCGCGGACGCGCGACCGCGCGTTCGGGACCACTCTGCTTTAGTAGTACCCAGTAACAGTACTCTAGAGTAAAGATTATTTATCGACATAATGTGGCAGCCCTGATTAGGACGAATGTTACTGTTATTTAGCCCCAGGAAACATCGTCTCCAGCTGGCCATCGACGCACGATCTGTATCCTTATATTTTCGAACGAGGGTGTTTAGCTAAGTGGGGACGCTAAACTTCCTTGTTCGAAAATATAAGGACACAGATACTGCATCGATAGTCAGCTGGAAATACAATTAAGTTATGCGGAAACGTTGCTTATTCCGAAACTTTACCCGTTTTGCACGTTATGCTGAAATTTTAATTTGAAGACGGATATGTCATAACTGGAAGACATTTCATTATACGTTTCTTAAACAGGATTGCAACATGTTAAATGATATTTATTTTGAATTATACCATGTTGAAATAATACTTATAGATTTTATTATTTTGATGATCTGTCAGCATCAGTTTGTGTTGAAAGAATATTTTCGGCGCATGCGTAAAATCCAAAATGGATCGGGGCGTCGTTTCGGACAGCGAAGTACGGGATACATTTTACAAGTTATTTCCTTGATTTATTTTCATTTTTGCTATAAAGGCTGAAGCAAAAAGTTAAATATAAATTATAGGGAACGGTGTAAACTTGATCCTAGCAAGTTGTTGAGCTATTTGGTTACTTTATCTAGCAGGTCGAAAGACCTAGCTTTTGTAAATGTGCATAAGGCGAAAGAATATTTAAAAAGTCGAAATTGTCAAACGGAAAGCGAAACGGGATGATTAATCCAAGATTATCAGTAGAAATAGGTTTCACTTCATTTATAAATGTAAATAGTAAAAACACATATACGTTTCCATCAAATGATAAAAATCAGGGAGCCCTCTACAGGGTCGCTTGACCTGCAAAATAAAAATTAAAAATAGCAACTATATTTCCCTCAAATCATACACTACCGTCTTAAGGTAAAGATATGTTGAATAATATTGCTCTAAAAACTTCTGAAGAAGGTGCTAGAATGTCTTTGATCAGAGATCTGCTTAATAGCAACAACATATAGGAAGATTTTGTTCATCACCTTCTTTCAATAGCACGTGGAAATCATTGTGTTTTTAACAAATTTCGGGAAAAACTTAAACCAATACAAATCGTAAAATGGACTTTTAGAAATAGAATTACGTTAAATTTAGGTGGATTTTGAGACTGCTGGTGCCCTAGTATAATTACAACCTATAACATCAGATGTGAGGGAGGGGACACGAAATTCCAGGCAGAGTGAAGAAAAGGCGATAAAGTTTGCTTTGGTGTTATAAAATACATGCAAGTTCACGATTATGTAAAATGAGTGTTCAATGATCATTTTATCTTACCTGTCGTGGTGCATAAATCATCGTCTTCTACGGAATAAGTTTAGTTTTTAATGAAGTCTGATTACTTTCAACAAGCGATCAACTTTGAATGGAGCGGGAAATTCTAAATAATATTTCAATGATGCGTATTAATACCTTTTGCATCTCTATTAGGCACTTTACGCAAAAGATGTTATAAAGGGGGGTAACTTGAGAAGTGTGCGCAAGTTTCAATGACAATTCTTTTAGTTTTGTGAAAAAAATATAATCATATCGATATTCTTTTCCTTTAATACACTTGAGGCTACCTATATCGATGCACTGAAATTTCAATTCAAATTTTTGACAGAAAGATAATATAAAATTTTAACATATCTTGTTTGTCTGGTTATTTTAAAACAAAAAGACAATATATTCTGGTAAGAAATATTGTCGCGAAACCGTTACCATCATCATTATCATTTAACGTCCCTTGTTGATTCTGGCATGGGTTGGACGGTCTGACCAGGGTTGGGAGGATGCACCAGACTCCAGTCTGATTTGGCATGGTTTCTTCGGTTGGATGCCCTTCCAAACTCCAGCCACTTCAAGAGTGCAATGGATACTTTCACATGCCACCAGCAGGGGTGCTATTTGTGTGACACCATTATCTGCCATGATTGCAATTTTACTTGGTTTGATGGGTCTTCTTCTCAAGCACAGCATAATACCAAAACTCTGTTATTCATCATTGCTTCCATGAAGCCCAACACTCAAAAGGTGCTTTTCACATGCCACTAGCATTGGTCACCTTGCCTCTGTAAGGCCCAAAGCTCAAAAGGTGATTTTCATATGCTACTGATATGGGTACCAGTTACATGACACCAGCAGCGGCCACGACTATGATTTCATTTGACTTGTTGGGTCTTCTCAAGCACAGCATATTACCAAAGGTCTCGGTCATTAGTCATTGCCCCAGTGAGGCCCAAAGTTTGGAGATCATACTTCATCACCTCATTCTATGTCTTCCTGAGTTTACCTCTACCACAGGTTCTTTCCACAATTAGAGATCAGCTGTTCTCATCACATATTGAAAGAATATTTTTAATGATGTCTGTTAACTGCATTTCTCCACATATTTGAACACAATTTCTCCTAAGTGTAGTTTAATGAGTTCCATTATCTATTTTCGTATGGTTTTTTTCAGCTGGATGCCCTTCCTAATGCAACCACTTTACAGAGTGTCCATGGCAGCAGTACCATCACCAAGTACCTTGAAAGATAAAATCCCCTCAACTGGGTGGTGGGAGTAGTACTGAGAGGGGGTGTCCTTCATATGTCCTTGATGAAATTAGGAAAATTACTTTATTCAAATGTATACTACAATGTTAAAATAGATTGCTCCTTTCCAGATAATCGGTTTGCAGCAATTCCTTCTCAAACATCTCTTCTTTATGCTTCTAATATCAATTTCCATATTGCTTTTACAATTTATGCAGACCTCTGTTAAAAGCAACAAAAAGTGTTCTTGTAACCACTTTATGTGGCAAAGTTTGGTTATACAGATTTCAGTAACTAATTGACGGTAATTTATAGTTAATAAAAGTGTATGGCCTTTACAAATTTTTATTTTACGAAGTCACAAAGTAATTTCATACACAAGTGTATATTCTAGTCAAAGACAAATAATTTTAATAGGTAAACACATACTCATAAAATAAAATATAAGCGCATATATCATATCTTTATTGGCATCCACATTCTTTTCTACTCTAGGCACAAGGCCTGAAATTTTTGGGGGAAAGGGCCAGTCGATTAGATTGACCCCAGTATGCAACAGGTACTTAATTTATCGACCCCAAAAGGATGAAAGGCAAAATGGACCGCGGCGGAATTTTAACCAAGAACATAAACAATGACGAAATACCACTAAGCATTTTGCCTGGCATGCTAATGTTTCTTATTTCTTTATTGCCCACAAGGGGCTAAACATAGAGGGGACAAACAAGGACAGACAAAGGGATTAAGTTAATTACATCAACCCCAGTACGTAATTGGTACTTAATTTATCGACCCCAAAAGGATGAAAGGCAAAGTCGACCGCGGCGGAATTTGAACTCAGAACGTAACGGCAGATGAAATACCGCTTAGCATTTCGACCAGATTAGGACATGTATATGTGTGTAGGTCTGCTACTGTGTATGTGAGTCTGTGTGTGTATGTCCTACCATGGCCATATCATCTTTTTAAGATTTAGGGTTACATTATTTAATGCATTCTCTCCTTATTATAACAGTATTTGGCTGCTATTTCTAGCAGTGACCACAGAGAATCCCTTATATTGGTCTGTAGACAGCAGCTGTTCACATGAAATATATAAAATACAAAAGTGAAGTAGAGTATTCTAAACTGATATCAAAGTCAATCTGGTTTATATACTAGCACCAAAAGAAAAATAACATCATCACCACAAAATATTAGTGCTCAATAAATGTATATATGTATGAGAATGTATGCATGTGCATCCATCTGTGTACCCATATATCTGTATTAATTTAATGGTATTCCACTTTGAATTCTACAACTTAGGGTTGTGTCAGAAAGATGGTTAACATATAGAATAAAATAGTTTAAGAGTAAATTAGTTTTAATGTAAAACTCATACAAGCATGTGGAATGAATATCAAAACATTGATAGTGGTGATGATGATGATTGTCAAATTACAGCAACTATTTTCATTATTTTTCAAGATTACACTAACACATGCAAATTAACATTAGACTTCATAATCAAGTCATGAAATAAAATAGACCAATAAAACTACATAGTAATATATTTTATAAATATGGAATTATTCCTTTATTGGACTTATTTGTGTTTCTTTAATTTGTCTCTCATATCACAGCAATATGGTTTCATCCCTGTATGAATTCATCTCTTAAATTAGAATAACGATTCACCACAGATAATTCATGACATAATTTCTCACCTGCAAACATATGCCTGTACTGTTGCATAAAGACATTTACAGAATGTTTTTCTATATTGAAATGGTTCATTTCCTGTATCAAGGTGTTCATGAGTAATTAAGTTACTTCTTAAAGAGATTTAAATGCATATGAACTTTTTCTTGAATGAACGCAGATATGTACAGTTAAGTCACTTGATTTCAACAATATTTTACTGCAGATCTCATAGTATATATCTCTCCTGTATGAATACATTTGTGATTTCGTAAGGGTCCTCTATGAGAGAATGATTTACCACACGCATGACAGTGATATGGCTTCTCTCCTGTATGAATGCGTTTGTGAGTAGTTAAATTTCCATTTTGAGAGAATGATTTACCACAAATATCACAGTAATATGGCTTCTCTCTTGTATGGACACGTTTGTGTAGAGTTAGGGTATTACTTTCAGAGAATGATTTCCCACAGACATCACAATGGTAAGGTGCTTCTCCTGTATGAAGTCGTTTGTGTTTAATTAAGTTAGCATTGCGAGAGAATGATTTACCACAGATATCACAATGAAATTGTTTTTCTCCTGTATGAATATGTTTATGCACATTTAAGTATGTTTTCTGAGAAAATGATTTACCACAAACATCACAGAAATATGGCTTCTTTCTAGTATGTAGGCCTTTGTGTTTCGTTAAGTTAGAATTTACAGAGAACGATTTACCACAGATATCACAATGAAATGGCTTCTCTCCTGTATGACTGCGTTTGTGAGAAGTTAGACAACTATTTTGAGAGAAAGCTTTACCACAGATATCACAATGATATGGTTTCTCTCCTGTATGAGTACGTTTATGAATGGTTAAATTATCATTGAGAGAGAATGATTTACCACAGATATCACAATGATATGGTTTCTCTCCAGTATGAGTACGTTTATGAATGGTTAAGGAATTTTTTTGAGAGAACGATTTACCACAGATATCACAGCAATATGGCTTCTCTCTTGTATGAACACGTTTGTGTACAGTTAAGCTATTACTTTCAGAGAATGATTTACCACAGATATCACAATGATATGGCTTCTCTCCTGTATGAAGTCGTTTGTGTTTCATTAGGTTACCATTGTGAGAGAATGATTTACCACAGATATCACAATGAAATGGTTTTTCTCCTGTATGAACACGCTTATGCCGATTTAAGTATGTTTTCTGAGAAAATGATTTACCACAAACACCACAGCAATATGGCTCCTTTCTTGTATGTATGTCTTTGTGTTTTGTTAAGTCAGAACTTACAGAGAATGATTTATCACAGATATCACAATGATATGGTTCCTCTCCTTTATGAGTGCGTTTATGAATTGTTAAATAATCATTTACAGAGAATGATTTACCACAGATATCACAGCAAAATGGCTTCTCTCTTGTATGAAGCCGTTTGTGTCTAGTTAAGTTACTGCTTACAGAGAATGATTTACCACAGACATCACAGTGATAGGGTGTCTCTCCTGTATGGATACGTTTGTGTCTAATTAAGTATTTACTATTGGAGAAGCATATACCACAGACATCACAGTGATATGGCTTCTCTCTTGTATGGACACGTTTGTGTAGAGTTAGGGTATTACTTTCAGAGAATGATTTCCCACAGACATCACAATGGTAAGGTGCTTCTCCTGTATGAAGTCGTTTGTGTTTAATTAAGTTAGCATTGCGATAGAATGATTTACCACAGATATCACAATGAAATGGTTTTTCTCCTGTATGAATATGTTTATGCACATTTAAGTATGTTTTCTGAGAAAATGATTTACCACAAACATCACAGAAATATGGCTTCTTTCTAGTATGTAGGCCTTTGTGTTTCGTTAAGTTAGAATTTACAGAGAACGATTTACCACAGATATCACAATGAAATGGCTTCTCTCCTGTATGACTGCGTTTGTGAGAAGTTAGACAACTATTTTGAGAGAAAGCTTTACCACAGATATCACAATGATATGGTTTCTCTCCTGTATGAGTACGTTTATGAATGGTTAAATTATCATTGAGAGAGAATGATTTACCACAGATATCACAATGATATGGTTTCTCTCCAGTATGAGTACGTTTATGAATGGTTAAGGAATTTTTTTGAGAGAACGATTTACCACAGATATCACAGCAATATGGCTTCTCTCTTGTATGAACACGTTTGTGTACAGTTAAGCTATTACTTTCAGAGAATGATTTACCACAGATATCACAATGATATGGCTTCTCTCCTGTATGAAGTCGTTTGTGTTTCATTAGGTTACCATTGTGAGAGAATGATTTACCACAGATATCACAATGAAATGGTTTTTCTCCTGTATGAACACGCTTATGCCGATTTAGGTATGTTTTCTGAGAAAATGATTTACCACAAACACCACAGCAATATGGCTCCTTTCTTGTATGTATGTCTTTGTGTTTTGTTAAGTCAGAACTTACAGAGAATGATTTATCACAGATATCACAATGATATGGTTCCTCTCCTTTATGAGTGCGTTTATGAATTGTTAAATAATCATTTACAGAGAATGATTTACCACAGATATCACAGCAAAATGGCTTCTCTCTTGTATGAAGCCGTTTGTGTCTAGTTAAGTTACTGCTTACAGAGAATGATTTACCACAGACATCACAGTGATAGGGTGTCTCTCTTGTATGGATACGTTTGTGTCTAATTAAGTATTTACTATTGGAGAAGCATATACCACAGACATCACAGTGATATGGCTTCTCTCCTGTGTGAATGCTTTTGTGTACAGTTAAGTTAAATCTTACAGAGAATGATTTACCACAGATATCACAGAAATACAGTTTTCCTCTTCTATGGAAGCATTTCTTCCTAGATAAGTTACTACTGCCTAAAGATGATTTATACATTTCAATGTGTCTGCGTGACTTTGAGAGTGATATGATGTTGTGTGTGTTGCTTGCAGTATCTCGTGCGAAAAACCAAACTTTTTATATTATATTTTGTATTTAAACTGCTTACACAGAATTAATTTTCCACTATACTTCTCTCTTCCAAATAAAGTTTTCTCCATTAATTTTGTGTTTTATTTCCAACAAATATTTCTCCTACTATATTTCCATCAACAGTTATCGGTTAGGCATCTGAAGATGCTGTAAACGCTTTTACAAACGTGTCCAAGTTTCATTACATTCCAAATTCATCTTGTCCATATTCCAGAGAGCAAAGTAGAAAAGTGCCACAAATAATTTCACTCAGATGAAATATTTCAGAGAAACTTTTACCACAGATTTCTACAAAACGGGTTCTATCTATTCGGTGTAGCAGCTTCTTTTATTCTTTTTAAAAGATGATAAATATTGATGATGCATGTGAAGTAAAAAGCCTCTTTAATTACCAATGTCATCTGACTTGCTGCAATAAATAAATAAGAACAATAGCATAAGATATCAAGAATACTTAAAAAGCAGATATTTAACAGTTTCAGTTTTACATTTTTATAAAGATAATCTGTAGATATAAACCTTTACTAGAACAACTGAACTTTACCTTATAATTTTTTCATTAAAATTACAGAACAGCCACTACACCTTCAGATTATATAACATTATAATAATGAATTACATAAATTCCTCTCTCCACAGAAAAGTTATTCACTTTGCCTAAAACACAGATAGTGCTGAGCAGATCTATCATCAAAATCATTCCAAGTACGGCCAACACATTATTTTATATATCAAGGATTATATTATTCAAAGTGTCCTTTGTTTTTTTTAAGATGATAGGGTATGATCTGAGGGAACTTGAAGTGACTACAATGGGTCCAAACAGAATATATCTCTCTACAAATTTCTCAAGTCATACAGATTTTAACTAATTTTCTCATTACAAAAGAAAATATCTTTGCAAGATTTCAGTCCAGACTTGGTCAGATGGCAATATAGTGAATGTGAAATGAATTACATCTCATTGATGGATTTGATTCTGTAGAAACCATAGTGGTTATCACAAACAAGACTTACTGCAAGAAATAAGGGAGCTTCTTATTTACAACAGGTCCCATAACTTTTGAGATTATTCAAGTCATATTTATAGCACAGAAGGGTCAGAGAGGCTGGCAAATAAGATATTATTGGCATGGGAAATATTGAAGTTCTTTCAGTTGAGATTAGATTACAGTGAAGTGGGAAAGTCTGATGGGTTCTCTCCTAATATTCTTCTAATTATATCCCTAGCTTAGCGATTAGAGTAATCGGTTCACGATTGCAAGGTCGTGAATTCAATTCTCAATGGTGTGTTGTTTCCTTGAGCAAGACACTTTATTTCACTTTGTTCCACTCCAACCCAGCTAGCAAAAATGAGTTGTATCTAATTCAACATAAATAACGTATTTTTCTGCAATATATGGATAATTTATCCTGATCACGCTATTTTCCATTCTCTTCTGTTTCTATTGGAAAATCGGTGAAGGTGAAGCACATGTACACCACCCATTTCCAGTGTTTTTGGTTTTTTGGGGGGGATTTTTTTTTTTCAGAATTTCTTCGGATTTCTAAGTTTTCGATATACAGGAGAATATGAATTCCTAATTTTTAACTTTTTTTCGATTTTTTTTTATCCATGTACAAAAATACAAAGATTATGAATCTGGGATTTTTTTTTTTTTATTTTAATTTTTCTTAAAGATACATTCAATTTCCAGATTCGTAATCTCTACGAGAATAAAAAAAAAATTACAAAATAAGAGACTGGGGTGGAGGAAAACGTGATTTTCGGGCAAAATTGTACCCTCCCATATCGAAAACATACCAATCCCCGGAAAATTTTGAAATTTTTTTAATGTGGTGGGGGCGTGATTTAAGGTGTATTTAGCTGCTATTTTTAGCACAACTCACGACCAGCGTACAAGCAACTGTTTTCACCATTCTTGAAATCCCAGAAATAAGACGAATAGGTTGATAGTTTGATGACTCAGTTTTTCTGCTTTTTTGGAATGGTATATACAGTGTTGTGTATGTACAGATCAAGATAGATATCTGTAGAAAGAGATCTACTGAACAGATTGATGAGGATAGGAGCTAGTACTTGCATGCTTAGTTAGAGGATAAGGGAAGATACATTGCCAGAACTGTTAGCTTCTGAGAAAGGATGGTGTTTTCACACTTGGAAAAGTTTTGTTAAGTGTGAGAATTAAAAGTTAAACAAAAAAAAAAATGTGTAAAATTTCTCCTCAATTGTACTATTTGTAGATCCATCTTAGTTGAGGAGCTGCGTAAAAGAAATCTTCAAATTTAGTACAGATTCAATTGGCAACAGATCAATAATACCTGCTAACATTTCAGAAACTACCAACAGTTAGCAAACATTGCAACAGTTCAGCTATGCTAATGTAGAGAATGTAATATCTTCTATAAAATTTATGTGTTGACATATTTTGTTTTAGTTATCACAAATGACAAAGTGTGACAAATGTAGGCTTATTTAGTATAATTTATAACATAACACGGATTAAAATAAAAACATTGGCTATCACATTCTAACAGTATTAGTATTCAGTATCAAATAATGTCAACAGATTTTATAACTCTGGGTTAAAGATAAATCTGGAGAACTGTGTAATTTATACCATACACAGATCAAGTCAAGGAATTCTACAACTTAGGGTTGTGTCAGAAAGATGGTTAACATATAGAGTAAATTAGTTTTAATTTAAAACCCATACAAGCATGTGGAATGGATATTAAAACAGTGATAGTGGTAATGATAATGATGATTGTCAAATTACAGCAACTATTTTCATTATTTTTCAAGATTACACTAACACATGCAAATTAACATTAGACTTCATAATCAAGTCATGAAATAAAATAGACCAGTAAAACTACATAGTAATATATTTTATAAATATGGAATTATCCCTTTATTGGACTTATTTGTGTTTCTTTAATTTGTCTCTCATATCACAGCAATATGGTTTCATCCCTGTATGAATTCATCTCTTGAATTAGAATAACGATTTACCAC
Organism: Octopus bimaculoides; assembly: GCF_046866305.1. Lineage (NCBI taxonomy): Eukaryota > Metazoa > Mollusca > Cephalopoda > Octopoda > Octopodidae > Octopus > Octopus bimaculoides. Next base: position 31,725,211 of record NC_142948.1, on the reverse strand, counting down.
AGATAATTCATGACATAATTTCTCACCTGCAAACATATGCCTGTACTGTTGCATAAAGACATTTACAGAATGTTTTACTATATTGAAATGGTTCATTTCCTGTATCAAGGTGTTCATGAGTAATTAAGTTACTTCTTAAAGAGATTTAGAATGCATATGAACTTTTTCTTGAATGAACGCAGATATGTACAGTTAAGTCACTTGATTTCAATAATATTTTACTGCAGATCTCACAGTATATATATTTCTTATATGAATACATTTGTGATAATCTAACAGTCCCCTTCGAGAGGGTGATTTACCAGTTATCACGGTGATAATGGTTCTATTTCTGTATGAGTGCGTTTGTGAATATTTAAGCAATGATTCTGAGAGAATGATTTACCACAGATATGACAGCAATATGGCTTTTCTCCTGTATGAACACGTTTATGCACAGTTAAGTTTCCATTTTGAGAGAATGATTTACCACAAACATCACAGCGATATGGTTTCTCTCTTGTATGGACACGTTTGTGTACAGTTAAATTGTTACTTTCAGTGAATGATTTACCACAGACATCACAATGATAAGGTGTTTCTCCTGTATGTAGGCGTTTGTGGTTAATTAAGATACCATTGTAAGAGAATGATTTACCACAGATGTCACAGCTATAGGGTCTCTCTCCTGTATGCAGACGTTTATGTATAGCTAAGGTACCACTTTCAGCGAATGATCTACCACAAATATCACAATGATATGGCTTTTCCCCTGAATGAATGCGTTTGTGAACAGTTACTTTAGCTTTCCGAAGGAACGATTTACCACAGATATTACAGTGGTATGGTTTTTCTCCTGTATGAACACGTTTATGCACATTTAAGTATCTTTTCTGAGCAAATGATTTACCACAAACATCACAGTAATATGGCTCCATTCTAATATGTATGTCTTTGTGTTTTGTTAAGTTAGAATTTACTGAGAACGATTTACCACAGATATCACAATGATATGGTTTCTCTCCTGTATGAGTATATTTGTGAATAGTTAAGTAACTATTCTGAGAGAATGATTTACCACACACATTACAATGATATGGTTTCTCTCCTGTATGAGTGCGTTTGTGAACAGGTAAATAACCATTTACAGAGAATGATTTACCACAGATATCACAATGATATGGTTTCTCTCCTGTATGAGTGCGTTTATGAGAAGTTAAGTAACTACTTCGAGCGAATGATGTACCACAGATATCACAATGATATGGTTTCTCTCCTGAATGAGTGCGTTTGTGAATAGTTAAATAGCCAGTTAGAGAAAAGGATTTACCACAGATATCACAAGGATATGGTTTCTCTCCTGTATGAGTGTATTTGTGAGTAGTTAAAGAAACTTTTTGAGAGAATGACTGACCACAGATATCACAATGATATGGTTTCTCTCCTGTATGAGTGCGTTTGTGAGTAATTAAGTTACTGCTTACAGAGAATGATTTACCACAGACATCACAGTGATAGGGCATCTCTCCTGTATGGAGATGTTTGTGTCTAATTAAGTTACTATTTCTGGAGAAGGATATGCCACATATATCGCAATGATATGGCTTTCCTCCTGTGTGAATGCGTTTGTGTTCAGTTAAGGTGACACCTACAGAGAATGATTTACCACAGATATTGCAGAGACAAGGTTTTTCTCTTCTATGAAAGCGTTTCTTCCTAGGCAAGTTACTACTGCCTAAAAATGATTTATACATTTCTCTTGTATGAATGCGTTTGTGTGCATTTAATGCAATTGCTCAAGAGAATGATTTACCACAGATGTCGAAATGCTATGACCTTTCTGCTCTATGAATATGTTTGTGTTTAGTTAAGTTACTGCTTCGAAGAAACAACTTACCACAAATATTTGACTGAAATGGTGTTTTTCTCCTGTATGAATAAATTTGCAAGTAGTTAGGCTACTCTTTGAAGAAAATAGCCTTCAAGGTTAATATGAGGTTGTATGTGTTTCTTACAGTATCTCATGCAAAAAGCCAAGCTTTTTATATTATATTTTGTCTTTAAACTGTTTACACAGAATTAATTTTCCACTATACTTCTTCTCTCTTCCCAATAAAGTTTTCTTCATTAATTTTGTATTTCATTTCCAACAGATATTTCTCCTGCTATATTTCCATCAACTGTTAACAGTGAGGCATCTGAGGATGCTGCAAACTCCTTTACAAACTTGTCCAAGTTTCATTAGACTACAAATTCATCTTCTCCACATTCCAGAGAGCAAAGTAAAAAAGTGTCACAAATAATCTCACTCAGATGAAATATTTCAGAGAAACTTATACCACAGATTTCTACAAAACGGGTTCTATCTGTTCGGTGTAGCAGCTTCTTTTACTCTTTTTAAAAGATGATAAATATTGATGATGCATGTGAAGTAAAAAGACTCTTTAATTACCAATGCCATCTGACGTTCTGAAATAAAAAAAAAACAACATATCAAGAATACTTAAAAAGCAGATATTTAACAGTTTCAATTTTACATATCTATATAGATAATCTATATAGAACTGAACTTTACCATATAATTTTTCCATTAAAATTATATCATACAACGTCTATAAAGTTTTAGACAACAGCCACTACACCTTCAGGTTGTATAACATTATAGTAATAAATTACAGAATAATGAACAATAAAATTCCTCTCTCCACAGAAATGTTATTTCACACTGCTTTGAATCCCAGACAGGACAGAGCAGATTTATGATTAAAATTATTCCAAATCAGGCCAACAGTGTCCTTTGTTTTTTAAAATGATAGGGTATGATCTGAGTGAACTTGAAGTTAATATAATGGGTCCAATGGAATAGATCTCTGCATAAATTTCTCAAGACATATAGATTTTAACCAATTTCCCATTACAAAAGGAAATATCTTAAGAAGTTTCCACGTTAGAGATGGACTATATGTAATCTGAACCTTTCCCCCCCCCCCTTATTTATTAATTTTTTTTTACGGAATCCCACGTTTTAGGCTATGGAGATTCCGATTCTGAAAAAAAAATTTTTGAAAAATTTCAATTCCCCCCCCCCCCCCCACCAAGCAGGCTATTTACATGCTAGAAATAACAGCCAAATCTCACAAAACTAGTGTTAGGGTTAGGGTTTGAGCTTGGGTTAGGTTTACCCTGTGGATCTATATAAAAACCGGGGGGGGGGGTCGAAATTTTGAAATTGAGATTTTTGAAAATTTTTTTCCAGAATCGGATTCTCCATGGTCTGAAACATAGGATTCCGTAAAAAAAAAAAAATTTTAAAGGGGGGGGGGTATACCCAGATTACATATACTCCATCTCCACCGGAAAGGGAAATACTGAAGTTCTCTCAGATTAGATTATAGTGAAGCGGTAAAGTCTGATGTTGTATTCAATACTAGCCAGAAAAATATAAAACGAAATAACATGGGCTTTCCACTAATATTTTAAAGATTTGTTTCTAGTAAGCGCTCACTTCTGTATAATCGAAGAGAAACATAATTCTATTTACACATTTACAGTTTCAAAGAAAATCGTCAACTTACCGTTTTGAGGTGTAAACAATGAATCGTTGTGTTGTGCTTCCTTACTAAACGATGAAAGAAATGATTTCGTTGTTACGGTGCTGTTTCCAAAGATTTTAGCATCATTATTCTAAAGCAAAAACTGCGACTGAAATGGAACACACAATTCTTTTGTCTGAATAAGCAACAAAGCTGGCTCTCTGTTTATAGCCGCAGTTTCTGCACGAAATACACACACACACGCACAAATGCATGCACAAACGCAATCTTGAAATAAAACTGAACAATGATATACATAGTGATTGCTCCATCTTCACACATGATTGCTGTCTTCTTGTGTTTCCTCGTTGGCAATAGCACGTGAGCGAGGGGAAGAGGTAAACCTTGTACATGTAGAGTGAGAGATACATGGTAGTAGAGAAAAAGAGATAATTTGGTGCAGTGAAGGGTGATCGTTATAAAATAATTGCGGAGAGGGACAATATTTAAAATTAAGGAGAGATGACGAGTGATGTGATTCTGAACAGTGAGAATGATAACTGGTTTCACAGAAGAATACGACGAAATACTTAGTTCTACTTTCATTTAATTCCAATTACAACAGCAGAATATTAAAGTAATAGTAGTAGGGCTAGTGATAGGAAGATGGTAGGTGGTGAGGGAAAGCTTAAAAAAGTAATTGGTTGAAAGCGCAATTTTGTATGTGTACACGCACTCTCTCTCTCTCACACACACATTGTATTTCCAGGATCTGTTTCGTCAAGACTGGCTAGTCTTCTTGATTAATGCATATCCAAGTCCTTTGATATCTCTTCCATGAGGTTCAAAGTCCTAAGATCAGCCTTCACTTCTTTGTTCCATGTCTTCCTGGATCTCTTCCACAAGCTCCACCCAACTTAAGTGATCAGCACTTTATACACCTCTTCTCATCTATACGCATCAGATGTATAGACCCGTGAAGTTTTCTTCCTTGCACTCTACATCTGGTTCCTCTTACGCCTAATTTTTCTTTCAATGTATTCGTGTCTTGTCGTTCATGTACACTTACGTTGCACATTCAACAGAACATGCTCGCTTCTTGTCTTTCTAGCCTTCTCAAGTCCTCCGCATTCAGGGCCTATGTCTAAATACCATATACCATTGCTCTTCGTACATAAGCTTCATACAATGTCTTTCACTTTGAGAGAGACACCAGGGAAACAGCCTTGCTCAGAATGTAAGACAAAAATACAATGCACCCGATGCAAACTATGGATATACAAGAGGTGCAATGGAATCGTAGGTTTATAACAGAGAAATTAGTGTCCGTATGTGGAAGATGTTCAGGAGCAATAAAGAGTAAGGATGTACGGGAAATAGGCTTTCCCAAGCATGCAGGAAGATCTCAAGAGGTAGTAAATAGTTTCTGTTACCTAGGTGATCTAATTAGCAGTGAAATAGAATCTTCTGAAAGGATAGATGTTTAGTTAGAGTGTAGTGTCACTTATCTATTGTATGTAAGTTGGTAAAAGGAAAAATATGAGAAGGCAATTTTTATACGTGTGTGTGCGCGTGCGTTTATATAGGTTGATCATCTTGTAGAAGCTGTACACTTTCAAAGCTTTCTTCTGGCACAAAATCAAAGTGACATAAAAAATATATATCGCCATTACATACTATCTTCTCATTTAAATATAAATAAATGCGAGCGTAGTAGAGAACCCATTCCTTGTCCATCACGTGACTGATCATTATTCGAATCGGCACCTTCTTCGAACCGTTCCCGCCAGAACGCAAACTGACCAATCACGGCCCCTAATAAGGTCACGTGATAGAGTATATTTCTACCATCTGGTGAGCCAATAGTTTGTTATAAATAGCTTTAACTCGGCAGCCAAATTCGTCTCGGTCCAGTTTCTCTTTGAGAACTGTTCCGTGTACCACACGACAGCAGCAGCAGCCAGCGACCACTTCAGCAGCTTCGTCCAGCCACGATGACCTCCGCCGTCGCCACATCAGCAACAAGAGTCTACTACTACTATCCAGCATCATCATCATGACCAACACGAATCTACGATTACTACTAACCAGCGTCAACACGAATTACTATGTACACCAAACCAAACCTCCGCGGCACATCTCTCTCTTCGATTCTGTTAGGTGACTCAGCTTCACCACGGTAAATAAACAGACAAGAGTTCTTAAACAGACAAGAAATTCTCAGCCAGCGATGAACATCTGTATAACAAGAATCACGGCCCTGGCATCGAAGCCAAAACACAACTAGTGATAAGCTCTGCCACACTCAGCCAACTCACTTTCACATACAGAACTTTTCCTATAGTGTACTAACGATCTGGTATAATTGCTCACGTGTTATTGACTCTCTTTCTATCTGCTGTAAACACTCATACACACATGTATCACTCACATACATACTTTACTTTGTATGACGGCCTGTCTTTGATTATGTTCTTATATGTCGCATTCACACTCACACACAGACATACATCTTTAACGCCATAATAAATATCTCTGTTATTCATCTAATACGGTTGTGATCTTTCATTACTGGTCATCTATGTTATCGTCGCATAACATATTATGTATATCATCCATTGATATATATATTTGTATGTTCGACCGTGTGACTCGTGTAAATAAAAGGAGTCCTCTGTTTTTCCATTCGTCACCATTTCTCCTTTTATGAGTTCGCACGGTCGTCCCTTACATATATATATAATGGAGCAAAAACTTGAAATTAAGCAACACGTTATTAAATTTCTCAACAAACTTTTGAAAGTAGCCGACTAAAGTGATATGACACTACACTGAAATGTGTTGTATTCACTGCTACACCTTCTCCTAGACTTACGACCGAATCCCATTCCTACTGACAGGTCGTAAGTCGATCCCTGGTCCTATGCCGGATTTATATTTTTCAACACCATTTTCATTCACACGCAACTGGTGCTTGAAAGCATCTGAGTGAGCGACAGTGGCAGGCAGTGGATGCCTGGGTCTGAAGGAGGCCTGTCTTGCCAGATGCTGCCATAGTTACCTTACACACTGCTACCCAACATCCGAAATCCGATTTTTAAATGTTTTTATTTTTTAGTGGTCGTAAGTCGAGGAAAAGGTGCATTCTTGTTTGTTTGTTTTTTCGAATGTATGTCTTTTTATAAATATATTTTACTCTTTTAAAACGGCGGGCTAGCAGAATCGTTAACACGCCGGGCCAAATGCTTAGCATCATTTCGTCCATCCTTTACGTTCTGAGTTGAAATCCTACCGAGGTCGGCTTTGTCTTTCATTAATTCGGGGTCGATAAAATAAATACCAGTTCAGCACTGGGGTCAATGTAATCAACTTACCCCCAACCTCGAAATTGCTGGCCTTGTCCCAAAAGTTGAAACCAATATATTTCACTATTTTATTTACAAAGGTGGACTCCGTTTATCGAAAATCTAACTTCGTTAACCAAAAAGTTAACTTCGATAACCATCAATCAGTTCTTTAAAAATGTAACGGAATTTATCGATAAACCGTTAAAGTTAATTTTCATTACAGCAAAAAACAAAATCAGTTTTTGCTCTAAAACCACCTAAAAATACCTTTAAAAAGTGCCCAAACTATAAAATCCGTTAACTTCAAATTAATTGAAGTTAAATCAAGTTAGCTTGAATTAACGGAAGTTAATTAGTCCGATAATGATTTCCAAAGTTAACTTAGAAGTTAAATCGTTGATTAACGGATGCGCGCACGCACATACATATATACATAAATACATAAGCGAGTGAATGGATAAACGAAAGGAAGGAAGTAGCACTCAATTCATTTGGTGAGAGTTACATATACACCATAACAATGACTCAGTTCTCCGTAGACTTAGGCGTAGACGACGTTCACATGATGATGTGGACGTGTACAACGCCCACGAAACTTCAAGTAATGTCGAGCTGAGTCAAACTCCACTTAATGATTTTATATATATATATATATATATATATATATATATATATATATATATATGTATATATATATATATATATGTATGTATGTATGATTACGATACTTGACCGGCATAATGGCTGATAATTATTATCGAAACTGCGGCTGGAATCATGAAGTCAGCTTCGTTGTTTCTGTCTGTTAAGACGTAAATTTACCTTTATACACGAAGAAGTTTTAATAACTACACGAAGCAGAACAACATTGAAAAACCCAATCTAGCAAGGAGATCATTTTCCTTTGTCGATGTTTCTTAAAAGTGGTAAGTTTACGGAAATTTCTGTGAATAATAGAATTATGTTGCCTTCGAAGATGCTGTGATTATAGAGAAGTGAAATCCCATAACACTTAGAAGAAATATCTATATGTCCTAACTTTTTTGTGTAGGATGTTACTTTTTGAAAATTCGAGATGACTGTTACATGTGATATATAACAAGATATAGATACGGCACCAAGAGCAGACTGTCCACTGTACATAGTTTCGAATTTTACTCTTTTAGGGTAATTTCTAACATTCGCACCAGGACTTATATTTTGGGAAGTGCGAAGTGAATTAAATATACTTCAGTGGATTAGTATTTCTTTGATCAAATCCAGAAGTATGAAATTTATATATAATCTTACTGATAACAGAACTTATAATGGTCAAACTAAAGCGTTAACATAGGCATGTAACAAAATACCAATTCTGTTATCCACCACCCCTGTCAATGCAAACATGTACACACATCCCATAAATAGTAGAGAGTACTTCAGTGGGATCTTTTTTAAAACGGGGGCCACATTTTTCATTAACGAAACACTTTGAAACTTGGAACACTGGTAGAATGTGTCATATAAAACATCTTTTTCTCTTAGTCTTCTTAAAAAAAAAAAAAGAAATCCATAAATTATTCCATGTTAAAGTTGTCGTATTTCTGTAATTTCAACCAATCACTGACGTCCATTCAGCCGATATACATTAAGTGCCGACTACATAAACAAACGATTCTGAAACAATTAATCCTAACCCTAGGGTTAGGGTTAAAGCAAATTTAAAATGAAAAAAGCAAATAAAACGAAGAATCGTTTGTTTATGTAGTCGGCACTTAATGTATATCGGCTGAGTGGACGTCAGTGATTGGTTGAAATTATCGAAATAAGACAATTTTTTACATGAAATAAATTCGAATACAAAAATATTTTTCTGTTCTATAACACAAAATAGATAAATATACGAAGTTTGAAAGTCTTTCTGTACCAAAAACACTACGTAAAACATTAATGAAAAATGTGGCCCCCGTTTTAAAAAAGATCCCTTCAGTGTATAAAGCGAAAAGTCCCGTTATCTTTGTTCCTCTACACGCAGATGATGTATTGGCACAGCTGTAATCTATTGAACTGAATATACTAAATATTTTAGGCAGACAAACAATGGGATAAATTGTAATATCGAAGCTGACTGGCAGGATTTGAACTCTGATCATTAATAAACGAAATTAATTACTACTCGGCGCGTTAGCATCCGTGAATAAATTGTGTCAAGATAATCCTTTCTACTAAAAGCACAAGGCCTGAAATTTGGAGGAGGGGTAAGTCGATTACATCGACCCTAGTATTCAACTGGTACTTACTTTGTCGACTCCGCTAGCTAGTCGTGACTAGTCGATCCTACGACTAACTAGCGCGTCATGCGCAAAACATGCATGAGGGTTTTTCTAAACAAAGTAAATAATTTTTTTAAAACAAAATAAATAAATTATACACTACCTGTTTTTGGTAAAGGATCCATTAAAAAGTCGGTCTTTCAAAATCTACTGTTGTTCAATAGTATCAGTACATGAAGGACATTACAAGTAATTATCTTTTGCGTAACTCCTACCAAATTGGTGGACTTGGGCACATCGTAGAAATAGATGAATCCATGATGTGCAAGCGCAAATACAACGGAGGATGGGATAGAGAGGATAAAAATAGGTTCTTCTGAAAAACCAAAATACACCCTGGAAGAACGTAAAACGACGTTTTAAGAGTAAGATGGGGAAGATTCAACAAAAAAATATTATTTACTTTGTTATAAAAAAAAAAACCCTCTACATGTTTTGCGCATTCACGCTAGAAAGTCATTGTAAGATCAACTAGTCACGATTAGTTAGCGCGGATACGCGAGTGCGCACACCGGGACCACTCTTCTTGAATAGTACCAAGTAAAGTTGACCCTGGTGGAATTCGAAATCAGAACGTAAAAACGAATGCAATGCCACTAAGCATTTTGTCCAACGTGCTAACGGTTCTGCTAGTTCGCCGCCAGAACACGGCCAATAATTTTACGGAGAGAAGGAGCTTTATGCTAGTTGAGTGTTAAAATATAAAGGAAAGGGCTAAAGCAGAACAGGTTTCTTATTGTAGAGGAGCTACATGGTTTCTCACATTTTAGAAGAGAGAGTGGGGATGATCAGGATACAGCTGGGAAGAGACAAAAAATAGTGGTGTTGAGATGTGTAGGGGGACCCACAAGGCACAAGGTGAGTAGAAGTGAGTGGGGACAGAGAAACTGGGAGTGTGGTTGAGTAGAGAGTGCAAGCGAATAGGGGAGTGATGTGTGTGTGTGAATGTAATAAATGAAGAATATGGGTGGAGAGGACAGCATAAGGATGAAGGAAGGACATCAAGTAAAATGGTTCTGAGCAATGAGAAAGATTAGGTTAGTGGTGTCAAAGAAAAGCTACAGTTAGAAAGATATGATGTGTAGAGGATGTCTTGAAGAGGAAACTGGTTATGCATATATATATTTATATATATGCACAGCATATGGAGTTGATACCTACTCTATTGTACAGTTCATAAGTCTTCTCAGTAAGGATTAGTTTAGAACTAAAAAATAACTGATCTTCCTAGCAAGATCAGTTGCTCAGTCAGCTAGAAATAACAATCATGTATATTGTAGTTCTAGAGGTTCACAACTTGAGAGAAGGACAAGATGATCATGGCTGAAGACTTCATGGTAAAGGTTTACATCTACTGTTCACCAGTATAGAAATGTAGTGAAATTTCCTCTGTTTAATCAATGTTTTTTTAAAGTTCTATCTATATCTAATACTGTTTCTTTATTATTTCAGAATATCGGATGACTTTGACATAAGTTTTTACATGAGATGCATCATCAATGTTTATCATCTTTTAAAGACTTGAGGAAGTTGTTATACAAAACAGATATAACCCATTTTTATATAAATCTGTAGAAGAATCAGTTTGGAAAACTTCTGCAGGTTGGAATTATTACCGATATTCTTTTACCTCACCGTCTTGAATGGACATAAGATAATTAAATATAAACATAGTTACAAAACATCAGCATCTTCTGGTATCAACAAAATATCACAGTTGATTGAAATATAGCAGAAATACTAAAAATTGAAAAAAAGAAATATATCTATGTATTGTGGTGAAAATAAGAAAAATTATGGAAAATGAATCCTGAAAGGATTGATTCTGATGGGATGCTGAAAGTAGATGGGGAAACATTATACAACTGTGATGTCTGTAAAAAGTCATTCTCTCAGAAGGATAACCTGACTTCTCATAAATGTATTCATAGAGGAGAAAAACCAAATCACCGTGGTAACTCACTCTCTCAAGTAACTACGAACAAAAGTATTTATGCAGAAGAGAAATCATATCCCTGTGATGAGTCATTCTCTCAAAGATCTAGTTTATCTAGTCACAAATATATTCATACAGAAGAAAGACCATTTCACTGTGATATCTGTGGTAAATCATTCTCTCAAACACGAAGATTAACAACTCACAAACGCATTCATACAGGAGAAAGACCATATAATTGTAATATCTGTGATAAATCATTCTCTCAAACAAGTAACTTGACTACTCACATACGCATTCATACAGGTGAGAAACCATTTTACTGTGATATCTGTGGTAAATCATTCTCTGCGAAATGTATCTTAACTAAACACAGGCGTATTCATACAGGAGAGAAGCCCTATCACTGTAATATCTGCGGTAAATCCTTCTCTACAAGTAGTGACCTAACTAAACACATACGCATTCATACAGGGGAGAAACCATATCACTGTGATATCTGTGGTAAATCATTCAGTGAAACAGGTCACTTAACTACTCACAAATTTATTCATACAGGAGAAAAACCATATCAGTGTGATATCTGTAATAAATCATTCTCTGAAAAATATAAATTAACTCGACACAAGAATATTCACACTGGAGAGAAGACTTATCCATGTGATATCTGTGGTAAATCATTCATTCTAAGAAGTCATTTGACTACTCACAAACGCATTCATACAGGAGAGAAGCCCTTTCACTGTGATATCTGTGGTAAAGCATTCTCTCAAATAAGTGAATTATCTTCTCACAAACGTATCCATACAGGAGAGAAGCCATATCACTGTGATATCTGTGGTAATTCATTCTCTCATGGACATACTTTAACTAACCACAAACGCATTCACACCGGAGATAAACCATACCATTGTGATGTCTGTGGTACTTCCTTCTCTCAAACTGGTAACTTAACAAGACACAAACGCATTCATACAGGAGAGAAACTATACAATTGTGATATCTGTAGTAAATCATTCTCCCATGTAACTTCATTGACTAACCACAGGCATATTCATACAGCAGAGAAAGATTAACTACAAATATCAATGATATTTATGGTTAATCTTTCTGAGAAATGTTACTTGTCTATATATGTCTGCATTATATAAACATTATATACTTCCAGAAAGTAAAAAAGATATTTATTTGGAGTTATGGGTAAATAACTGAGAAATGTATTATTGTCATAAATTAAGCATATCATTGTACAGTTATTTTGCTAGAAATATAAATAAAAGAAGGGATAGGTTGCAGGCTTAATTGTACTGGTGTCAGACATCAAATAAATGTTCCCTAAAACAATCAGATTGCTGCCAGCCATTTTCATCAATATATATATATAATACTCTGTTTAATGCAATAGATGATGTTTTATTGAGTACAGGTAAAGTAACCAGTAACCTGGAAGTTTACGCTAAGTCTATGGAAGGTGGTGATGTTCTACAAAAGGAACAGATGTTGCTGTAGGAGTACACAGAGGGTTCAAGTTAAGTATGCAAAAGGATAAAGGAGCTGGGAATTAGAGGGTTATGCAGATTTGTCATTCTGTTTGAAAAGAGGAAGAGAGGGCATTCAGTAAAAGTGCAGAAAGTGATGGGATCAGGTTGAAAGAGACAAGTTCTGTAAGATAGTATGCTAAATGATGTGGAAGGTAGTTGGTTGTAGGGCAGAGGCACAGAAAGGAGCAACAGTATGCAACCTCAGAAGCTGGTTGAAGATAACCATGTAGAACGTAGTGAACTATGTGGGGTCATCAAGCATCAAAGGTGGGAAGGCAGAATCATTGTAAGGATGGAGTGAAGTGAAATCAAGGTAAGAGTGGGTATTGAGGTTGTAAAAGATAAAATTGGACAAGTTGGAGGTGGCAATAGAAAAGATTCAATAAGTTATCAGGTGGGAGAGATGAAGAAAGTAAAAACTAGAGCAGAGTGGAAGGGGTTAAAAGCAACGAAGATGAGTTGTTCATGGGTAAAGGAGTTGGCTCTGATGCCATTGTCATTTTTGTATGTTGTTTGGGGTTGAACATGTCTCTTGTAAAGAATATTAATACATTTCTCAAATCTTTTGTGATCTCAATGGCATGGTACTAATTTCAGAGGTGAAGAATTTAGCCAAAGTCATTTGCCATTTAGAGCTCTCATATTTCTAAATGTGGCCCAGTATAGTGACTGAGTTAATTATACTCGGCCTAAACTGTTTTATAGTCTCTGCATTGGCCTCCTTCAGCAAATATATACCTTCTGCCTTACACCAATATTCTACTAGAGGCTCTTCACGCCACAGCTATTGGAGTAGGACAAAGAGCTTTTGCAGACGATTGCTATATTTATAAACTTTATATGAGACACCATCACCTCCTGGGGCACTCTTAGCTCTAGCTTTCCTTACGAAATCATTCACCTCTCACTCCCTTCAATATCAGGTTCTGAGAGATGATTTAGCCAATGTAGAGGTGGCAGTGTGGATCACTGTAGGTTTTTTTGATATGAGCATCCAATTCTTTTGTGCACGATAAAGAGCCACTCTTCAGTCCAGTGAACAGCTTCTTAGTAAACCCATACGGGTCCTTCAGAAACTGCCCCCCGAGTCCTTTTATTCTCTTATTGGCGGATATGTCGTTGCACATAACAACATTTCCTTTTCAAATCGTTATACAGCAGCAGCGAGGCCAGGTTTTTCATCTTTTGCAGCACATTTCCATCGCTTTCTTAGGTTGGTCTTTTCCTTCCTCAACTGTTTCATTTTCCTGATCCTCCTGCTTGGTCCACACTTTCCTTTCACTAATTCAATATTCTCTTTCACTCCAAATAATTCCTTTCCTGTATCGTAAATTGAGCTTGTTAATTTTCCCAGTTTCTCCACTGTAGATCCTGTCATTTTATAAAGAGCTCGACATACCTTGTTTTCAAACTCTTTATATTTTCCTTTCTCATTAGCAGTAGGCCACAAGACCTCAGTTTCCTCCGAGTACAATCTGATGCACCAGTTTCATAACTTGCAGTTTCCTGACGGGAAGAGGTCTTTGCTGTAACATCTATCAATCCACTGTGGTTTGAGTCCGGGGATAATTTGCCACATGTTTTACAATCAGATGATCCACACTGCTCTGTCTTCTTCTCACAAGTCTTTCCCTGATGTATCTTCAAGCCTCTCACAGTTGCAAAGTGTCGAACTTCTTCCAGTAGTTTGTAAAAATAAGTTTATCTCCACCTTCAATTGCTTTCATAAATTGTTAGACATGCTTTTAAGCTTCTTTGTGTAGAACAGTACAGTTAGTGGGAGCAGTATGAATCTAATTTTCTATGTATTCTAAGAAACCATCACTAAGGATTGAACCTATGCTGCTACACCTTTGTAGGTAAAGAAATGAAGTACTAATGTATCATGATCAGTTTGTTCAGACGATTATCAATTAAGAACAAAGAATGATTTGTATTTTCAGTAAGGTAAAAACTATTTTAAGGGGCAGGGTATGACCTGGAACAATAATCTTTTCTACTCTAGGCACAAGGCCCGAAATTTTTAGGGAGGGAGCCAGTCGATTAGATCAACCCCAGTACACAACTAGTACTTAAATTATCGACTCTGAAAGGATAAATGGCGAAGTCAACCTTGGCAGAATTTGAACTCAGAGCATAAAGACAGACGAAATACTGCTGGGCATTTCACCTGACATGCTAACGTTTCTGCTAGCTCGTCACTTTGGTACCTGGAACAATAATGAGAAAATATTTTATGTGATTCTTACTCTTTCACTGAAAGTGGAGGCTGCCTTGAGATTTCTGGACACTTTCCAGGTTTTAGCATCCAGAGGCTGCCACAAGATTTTTTTTTTGTAGTGCACTTGGACACTGTACAAAACAAGTTTATTATTATTTTATATATATCAATAATTATACAATATTGCTATATATACACATCATCTTCTTTCACTAATAAGAGGTCCCACCTACTGGATTGCTTACCTAGTACTCAATCTTAATTTTTTCAACCTGGGATCAATTCCATTAAAAATGTGGAGTTATGCCATAGAGGCAACCAGGCATCATACCTCTACATCTCTTCTCTAACCAGGTTTCATCATAACCTTTCAACCATATCCAATGGCTGGCTCTCTTAACTGTTAACTAAATCTCTTTCAAAACAGTTAACTTGACGATGATTCACACCAATTTATAACAACCATCCTCTAATTCTAATTACAATACAATCCTTACATCCAAATACAACAAGAATGTGTTCTGCACTCCAACTAATATCTTTACAAATTTCTAGTAGCATTCTATAACACTCATCTTTCCTAAACAGTGCAACAATCAATATTGTCCTCGTGTGGAACAGTTAAATCAACAAAATGCACTCTAGATCAAAATGCTATATCAGAATTCTCATTGTTGGTTTTGGAAAGAGGCGTTCACATTCTGAAAGATCTGCTGCCTCCTTCCAAACCCCATCTCAGTTCTAGTCGTTGAGAGCTTTCACTTTCTGTTTTGGGTAACCATCTTGACCCTGTCGCACATGTGTCATAAACCATTTACTGCCATTCTTCTTCAGCTTCTTGCTGCCATTGATCATTTCCATCTACTTCTTAGCAGCACTATAAAGAATTTTGAGAACTTCAAGGTGTCTCCATGTATACCTTTCTGCTATGATGGAGTGATGCTAGAGCTGTGAAATATTGCATGCATTAATCGACACTTATTGTTTCTTTCCAGGTAAACTGACGTCTGACTGTTTAAAGGAAGACTTCAAAAGTAACTAGACTTCTCTTGGAAATCGACATTTGGTATCATGATCATATCAAGTACCTGCAGAAAAAGGGTTTTGCCCCCTAGGTCATTTCATGTTGACATGGTTGCTACATTAGGAGATGATGCACCAGATTTATCAACATGAAAACGTGGGCATCTGAATTTAGGAGAAGGGTGAGTTTTGAAGATGACCCAAGGACTGGACGGCCTGCAACTGCCACCATTGATCGTGTTCACCACGTGGTGACGGATGACAGACGATTGACTATAAATCAAATGCCAGTGTTATTAGCATATCCCCGTGAGAGAGTTGAGAATATTCTGCACAGTGAACATGGCATGACGAAGGTCTCTCTTCGGTGAGCGCCACGTCTTCCGACACCTGAACAAAAGCGCTCCATTACGGGAAAATCTGATATTGTTTGAATTAGATCCGGCTGGTTTCCTTGGACGTTTCCTAACCCATGTTGAGTGTTGGATTCATCATTTCGCTCCGATTTATTGCTATTTGCTCAATAATCATTTTCTACTCGACCGAGTGGTGGTGGAGCATGATTGTGTATTTAGAATACAAACGTACAATGCAAAGTATAGAAAATAAATAGGTGAAGTAACCACCGGATGGGGGTGGTCACGGTACAAAAACTCAGCCGTCAGACAAAGAAAACGTAGTAAACAGATATTTCTTTCCAAAATTCACACTTAACTAAAATTTGAATATATCTCGCGATGAACCCTACGTTCTGCGTTTTAAAACCATGTACCAATTCGAATATCTTAAAATAATAACGGGCTCTGTAGTAACAGATAGTTTACTTAGCCACATAACAAAATACAATAAACTGTAGACGATAATTCATCGAAAGAATAGGGGATGTAATGAAAGTTATTTTTCCTTACATATGTGATTTTAAATACGCATGTTCAACAAGCGTGTCTTCCGTTTCCGTTTTGAATCCATCTTGATGTTTTAGCTCGAATTATTTCTGTCATCTCCCACACACAAACAAAAACGTATCAAAGTACTTTAGAAAACATTTCTGTAAGTATTAAAGATCGACATTATTCAGTCACGAAAAAAAAAAGCACTCTTATGCATGTGAGTCCAGTTTCGAAACAAAATGAATAGATTCGTTTTTCGTTTCACAACCAACAATTTCGCTTTTTCAGACTTCATATTTTTAATAACAAAAACCTTCAACAAATGTTATAAGGTTTCGTTACTTCTGTTTCTTTTAACATTTATAAAGAAAAAAAGTCGAAACGAGTTATTGAAATAACTTTTAAAGGCTAAGGTTATGTATAAACAGTAAAATTACTTAGATCCTTGCCTTACTTCTGGAATTTTGGAAAAGCTCTATTTTATCTTTATATTTATGGATCTGTTTTGGGCATAACTACAGGGTTTTACCCCCCAGACTTTGGGAGGTCATAACTTTCAGAAAAATGAATATTTTTAAATGAAATTTTCTATGCATATAGTATTTACTATGTAGAATCCGAATATACAAAAATGGGGGTGGGGGACAATTTTCGGAAATTCCAACAGAGTCCACTTAAATTCTTCTTAACTTCCAGGAAAATTAATATTTTTTCGTGAAATTTTCTACAAATATACCTTGATGTATGTACATTTCGAGCATGTAGGAATTTTGAAGGAAACAACTGCAGGTTATTTTTGAGAAGCGTTCCCCACTCAGTGGTGTTTCGGAGCAAGTCGTCCATATTTGTTTCATTTTTCTCTATTATGTGCGTATGTGCATCCGTAGATTTCTAGACAGTGAAGAGAAGCCGTCATAAGAAAACTTTCGTTAAAAATAACATGCACACGATTTTTTTTCCTCAATAGAAGTAAATTCCAAAGTAAACGTTTCTAGTAGAGAAGTAGAAGAGAACAGGAGCAAAAATAGGAATATACACGCACGGTAAAATATAGAAACTATAGTGTCGCTTCCCGAAGAATTTTAAAATGTTAGCTTTCCTAAACTTTTTTTCAATCTTGCAAAAACACGAAGATTAAGAATAAACAGAAAAAGTACACAAATATATTTTACACACCTGTCGTATACGTCGGTTTTGTTTTTTTTTCACTTTAAAGGTGGTTATGTTATTTTGTTGGGATATTTCACGAAAAAATATTAATTTTCCTGGAAGTTAAGAAGAATTTAAGTGGACTCTGTTGGAATTTCCGAAAATTGTCCCCCACCCCCATTCCAAAACACTTTCACCGGAAATTTTTCTATATTCGGATTCTACATAGTAAATACTATATGCATAGAAAATTTCATTAAAAAATATTCATTTTTTCTGTAAGTTATGACCTCCCAAAGTCTGGGGGGTAAAACCCTGTAGTTATGCCCTGTTTTGCAAGATTCTTGATGTGAAATCGTGTGTTAAAACCGATATTGCTATATTTCGGGATGGTCATTTTTTTGTTTTCTTGTCAAATAAACACACGCTCTATATATTCGTTCTTCACACGTTTATTATTGTTCTTAATTTATCTTATTTGCATTGTTTGGAAATCTTTCATCACACATCTGTGACCTCTTCAGCGACCCTTTCCATCCACGTGTGTCCTCCTGCTCCACCAGTCCATTCTCAGAGAATGGAAGAGAAGAACAATAATAACTGAGTATTTTGTTGCATCTTTTATCTCTTGAATCAATAGCTTCCTATTAGTTTGCATCCTTGTGGCATATGTTGACAGAACTGTTTCTGTCCTACAGTGCCCCAGGATTCAGTTTTCTCCTCCAGTCTCATCCCCCTATACATTAATGACTTAATTGCAGCCGTATCTAACAATGCCCATTAAATAATACTACCCTTCATTCCTCCCTAATCTTCTGCAACCATGCACTGTCCATGTACAACTTAGACATCACATGCCTTTAAGATCATCCTACAGTGGAGCCATGCCAATTTTGTCAATTTTAGCAGTAAAAAACCTCAAGCACTTCTCCCATTAATAAGACACTATGATACCATGCATCCCCTAAACATGAATGACTCAGTTAGAGCCCCCATAGTCACTCCAACTGTTGGGCCTTGCTATCACTGAGGATCTCTCATGATGATAGTAGATTTTCAACACAGCTAAGACTGTATCCCAAAGACTGCCATTTCTCTTCGGAGCTAGAAAATATTTCACCTCCCAATAAATTTCTAACACCCTACAAAGCACAAATGAGGCCCACAATGGTGTATTGCTCCCATATCCTGGACTGCATCCAAAAGGGGGACATTCTGTAAATAAGTAGATTTCATAAGGCTTGTCTAATATAATTTTTATAACAAACTGAAAAAAAGTTCAGTTGTTCAACTAAAGCCTGATATCTACAGTTTAGTAATATAGGAACATTGTAAAATTTCCAATGCTGAATCTCTACTTTTTAAGCATTTTCTATATCTTACATTGTTTCTTTATCATTTCAGAATATCGAATGATACTGACACCAAAGAATTTTTACTTCAGATGCATCAATAATGTTTATCATCTTTTTAAACTAAAGAAAAATGTTCTACAGAACAGATCTAGTCCAGTTGACACAAATCTATCGTAAAATACTCTGAAATATTTCTTTTGATTGCATCTCTTAATATCTTTCTATTTTACTGTTTGGAATATATCCAAAATGATTTTTACAGAGAAGTTTGCAGCATCCTCTCATATTGACAAAGATAATAATTGATGGAAATATAGTAACAGATAAAGTTATTACTTATAAAATATATATTAGTAATAATATACATGTATAATATATATATATATATATATATATATATTTTGTGAAAGAAGAAAAAAAACTATGTAAAATTAAATATGTGAGATTATAGTTAAATGTAAAACACAGTCTAAAAGGATTGATTTTCTTGATCAGATGCCAAGAGAAATAGGAAAAACATCATACCACTGTGACATCTGTAAAAAATCATTCTCTCAGAAAGGTAATCTCACTACTCACAAACGCATTCACACAGGAGAGAAACCATATCACTGTGATGTCTGTGGCAAATCATTCATTGGAAGTGGTGACTTAACTAAACACAAACGCATTCATACAGGAGAAAAACCATATCACTGTGACATTTGTGGTAAATCATTCTCTGAAGGAAGTATCTTAACTAAACACAAACGGACTCATACAGGAGAAAAACCATATCACTGTGATATTTGTGGTAAATCATTCTCTCAAAATGGTGTCTTAACTAAACACAAACGGACTCATACAGGAGATAAACCATATCACTGTGACATCTGTGGTAAATCATTTCCTCAAAGTGGTGATTTAAGTACTCACAAACGTATTCATACAGGAGAGAAGCCATATCACTGTGATATCTGTGGCAAATCATTTTCTGCAAAGAGTAACTTAATTACTCATAAACGTATTCATACAGGAGAAAAGCCATATCCTTGTAATATCTGTGGTAAAGCATTTTCTCAAACAAGTGAACTAACAACTCACAAACGCATTCATACAGGAGAGAAACCATATCACTGTGATATTTGTGGTATATCATTCTCTCAGATAATTACCTTAACTAACCACAGACACATCCACACTGGAGAGAAGCCATATCACTGTGATATCTGTGGTAAATCATTTTCTACTAAAAGTAACTTAACTACTCACAAACGTATTCATCAGGAGAGAAACTCTATCACTGTGATCTCTGTAGTAAATCATTCTTTGTAATGTTAACATCACTTTTTACAAAAACACTTGCTCAAGAGAAAATATATAAGTATTAATATCTTTAGTAAATCAATCTCTCAAAAGTCTGGTCTAACTACACACATGGAAGAGTAACCATATTAATGTCAAAATTCATTCTATGAATAAAACAATATGACCATCATCTTATTTACAAAGGAATGACTATAAAGCAGTACTTACACCTCATCAGTCATATAGCATGGAAAAAGATATGCTAAATGATGATGATGATGATGATATCTACATTGATGAAATAACTTATCTATATTCTTATGGAAGCATTCTTTTAGAAAAGTCGTGTGTGTATCGGACTTTTTTTCCCTTCTCTGGACCCTTCCTTTCTCCTATTTCTGACAAAGAGCTATGCTCTAAACATTAAAAATCTACTCTTTTTGCCACCTTTAGAGAGTGTCAGTCAATACATTCCATGTGTATGTCCTTTTGTTGTTTTTTATTTACTTTTAATGTTCAATTTGACTAATATATATATATATAAATAATAATAGTAAAAATAACAAGGATTATTACAAAGTAGCATAGCATTACTTTTAATTCCTTTATATATATAGTTATAAAATCTCTAGAAGAGATAGAGAAATGGATCTTAGCTATCACTCCATGGCTGATGTGAGGCAAATAGCTCGTAACTGGCTAGTTCCATGATCCTGTCAGCTGCTGGGGAATAGTAAGCGTTCGCTCCCCCCTGCTAGCGATACACCAGCACAATTCTTTATTTATTGGTCATGGGAAGCTGTGCCATGGCCTTTGCAGAGCTTATGAATGTCATAAGATCAGTTCAGTTAATGATGCTATTGAATAGCTTTAGTCGTAAGTTGCAAGACAAACATTTTAGAAAATTCCAGAAAGCTAGAAAGGAAAAATTATTAGACTTTTGTAGTTAAATTGGAGAGGGTGGGGGTATGGTAGATCTGGTGAATGAGTCAGGAGTGCCTTAAACTAACCAGTTGTGAAGAGAAGAGGCTACTGAAAGGGTGGAGAAAGAAGACATCACATTTGTGGGCCAGGTGAGTGTCTTGATGTCAATCGGTCAAATAGCCTTGTTTAGGATGTCTGTATGCAGCATAATCCCAGTACTTGATTGTGGACTTTACTTGAGATTTGTAGAGGAGTTAATAGTTGATTGGCAGAAGTATTTTCTCTTTGAAGAAGAATGCCAGTTTCTGTGATGCAATCCTTTGTATGTTGGAACACCACCAGTGTTGATAATGAGAGCTCCAGTGTATGTTCCACAATTTGTTGACTAGTCACTAACCCAAGAGTCAAGAGATGAACAGAATATAAGGCCAGGCAGTTTGTGCGACAAGGTTCTTTTTTATTAACTCTGAGTCCCAGATCCACAGCACTTGCTTGTAAGGTCAAGCTTGCCAGATCAATAACATCAAAAGTAGCAAAAGTTTTCAAAAAAATAGCAAATTTAAATAGAAAAGTATTCTTCGTAAGTCAGTTTTAATTCATCTTATTTGATAATTTAATATGATCAGTCACGTAGTTCAGGAAGGTGTCATATCCAGCTGCAACAGAAAAAAAGGTAATACCAGATATGTCAAACTGCTGAATCAGGCTATGAAAATTACAGGAAAAATTGAAGCTTGCTTGATTTGAATGAGAATTAATGTAGATGAATGAAGCTCAGTCAAATGTCTGAGAGAAGTATTGATGCCCTTTATAATGAGGAAACTACAAGAGTACCAGGAGTATGAAGAATGTAGTAAAATAATTTTGTCATTATCATTTTGGTGTTCAGAACATATATTAAAATGAAATTTTGATAGAAGGTTTTGATTTAGATCACTTTAGAATAGAAAATTTCAATCATAGAAGCAGGGGTGGTTTTCTCAGGTGGATTGGAATCAAAAGAGTAAATGATATTTAATACAATTTTTACCTTCAAAGATTAATATTTTGATGTAACAAGCAGTCCAAAATGGAAAGAGATAATGGTGACATACAATCCTCAAAAGTGGTTTAAATATTTATAGTACCAAATTTTTCATAAATTGTCATCTTGTCTCACAATAGTGTAGATACAAAACCTCACATCCTGTTGTCCTAGTGCTTTTTATCACCTTGTCTTCATTGCACCATTCCCTTGTAACATTTTCCATGTATCTACTGGCACACTGAAGCAAGCAATTCTGTTGTTAAATGTGCTGAAATTGCAACCTTCAACTAACAGCAAATGAAGAGAGATTGTATTCATGTCCTTTTAACCTGTCTTTTTTGTGCTTAGTTTTTCATCTCTCTCTCTCTCACACATACACAAAAGTATTTATATATCTATCTATATACCACTAAAACTCTTTGGTTGCTTGCATGCATGCTTGCTTGTAATTTAATACATCTATTAAGTGTGGAGAGAGAAGTATCTGAGACAGGAAGATAGCTTTATCTGAGGTGATAGATAGACAAGTGCAGATGTTTAGCTATAGAGAAGATACATGGTTACCCAACATGATAATAGAATTGGGAAGATAAGATGGTTGTGATGAGGTATCAAAGCAAAAAAATTTAATAAAATTATATAATTTTTACCAACAACAAAATCATTCCATTGATGGGATAAATACATAATAAAAATTTAAACCCTAATGTATATTAGATACAGAATATAAATATGATACCCTACCATGTTATAAGAAAATATTTTCTTTTATGATTTGTGCATTTATTCATAGCATAACTGTAGAAGGAGATCAGCCTTGACTTCTGAAAAGACATTCTTTGTTTACCCAGTGTCAAAATGAATCATTGGAATCATTTCTCCTTTGAGTTTTTTGAAGGAATCATTTTATTAAAAATATCATAATTGTAAGTTATCTCAGCAATGTACAGTTGTGGTCATATAAAATATACTTTGGAACATTGTTATTACACTGTTATATCTTCTTTCCTGAATGAGAACATTTGTTGTTAAGAATCTTTTTATAGAATGCCAATGATATGATTAAGCTTATGTATCAATACATGTAAATGTAGTGAACTTGATTAAAGAATGATGTACCACATATATCAATAGCATGGCTTCTCTCTTGAATGAATGCGTTTGTGTCTAGTCAAGTGATCATTTCGAGAAAATGATTTACCACAGATATCACAGTGATACGGGATCTCTCCTGTATGAATGGGTTTGTGTCGAATGAAGCTAGATATTTGAGAGAATGATTTATCACAGACATCACAGTGATATGGCTTCTCTCCTGTATGAATACGTTTGTGTGTAGTTAAGTGACCAGTTTCAGTGAATGATTTACCACAGATGTCACAGTGATATGGTTTCTCCCCTGTATGAATGCGTCTGTGAGTAATTAAATGACCTTTTTCATAGAATGTTTTATCACATATATCACAACGATATAGTTTCTGTCCTGAATGAATGCGTTTGTGCTTAATTATGTCATAACTTCTAGAGAATGATTTGCCACAAACATCACATTGATATGGTTTCTCTCCTGTATGTATATTTTTATGAGTAGTTAAGTTACTTCTTTGAGAAAATGCTTTACCGCATATTTTACAGTGATATGGCTGCTCTCCTGTATGAATGTATTTGTGAGCAGTTAAGTTTGATTTTAAAGCAAAAGATTTACTACAGATATCACAGTGATATGGTTTCTCTCCTGTGTGAGTGCGTACATGTGTAGTTAAGTGACCACTTACGAAAAATGATTTCCCACAGATATGACAGTGATAGGTCTTTTCTCCTGTATGAATATACTTGTGTTGAGTTAATCTATAACTTCCAGAAAACGATTTTCCACAGATATCACAATGATATGGCTTCTCCCCTGTGTGAATATATTTGTGAGTAGCCAAGTAATTCTTTTGAGTGAATGACTTGTCACATACATCACAGTGATATGGTTTTTCTCCTGTATGAGTGCGTTTATGTTTAGTTAAGCCACCACTTTGAGCAAATGACTTACCACAGATATCACAGTGATAGGGTTTCTCTCCTGTATGAATGTATTTGTGTTTAATTAAATCACCTTTTCCTGAGAATGATTTACTGCAGACATCACAGCCATATGGCCTTTCACCTGTGTGAATACGTTTGTGAGTTGTTAAGTTACTTTTTTGAGAGAATGGCTTTTTACAGACATCACAGTGGTATAATGTTTTTCTTTTCTCTCTCAGCACGTCAGGAAAATCAAATTTTTTGGACTCTATTGTACAGTCAATCTGGTCCTCACATAATTCATTTTCCATAATCTTCTGTAACCTCTCTCTCTCTATATATATATATATATTCAGGATTTTCTTCTTTTTTATATATAACAAATATTTGGCATCCAGCTGTAGAAACTCTGCCAAATCAGACTGGAGCCTGGTGTTGCCATCCGGTTTCACCAGTCCTCAGTCAAATCGTCCAACCCATGCTAGCATGGAAAGCGGACGTTAAACGATGATGATGATGATATTTCCATCAGCTGTTACCATTTATGCCACTCTTATTTGATATCTGAAATGATTGAGAAAATAACTGAAAAGCAGAGATTCAACAGTAGAAACTTTAATACATTATTTTTCTCATAAACTTTCACCTGAAAAATTTAACTCTACTTTTTAATATGTTCTTAAAATTACATCACCTTATGTGATGTCTACATATCTGCAGACTACATCCACACCTTTACTTTTTACTTTTTAAAATTTCATCAGACAACCTTGTGTAAAGTGAACATATTTCCAGACCAAACCTCCATATTCTATAACACATATGTTAACCCTTTCGTTACTGTATTTATTTTGAGATGTTCTGCGTTTCTTTCAATTACTTTAAATATAACAAAGAATTTAGTAAAATAACTTAGTTTTCATTCAGCTAGTGTTAGGAATAAAATTTGTGACTAAGGTTTGGTGGAAGATTTTAATTCGAAACTTATGAAAACAAGACATTTGTACTCAGAGCCAGAGCCAGTTTCAGCTGGGTTAGTAACGAAAAAGTTAAACTAAAGAAAAACAGTTGATGAAATTCTTTTCTCTCCAGAAACATCATTCATCATTGCTCAGTTACTCAGCTTAAAAATAAGTCTTGGAGCCGATTTGTTCAACTAGACTAAAACAGTTCGAGGTGGTGCCCCAGCATGGCCGCAGTCAAATGATATCGATATTGACAAGTGAAATTAGTAAAATTAAATTTGGTGGGGATTAATCTGGAATTTTACGTAAACAAAATATTCTATTTCAACTGATAGAAGATACATATGTATTTTCCCACCAACTTATAATACAACATGCTTATTTATCACGTATTGATTTTCAGTTCATAGAAAATCAACAAAAGAAAAAAAGAAGAAAAAAACACTCAGGATAAAAACCAACTTTTTAAAAATAAATTTACATTAATGTTTGTCAAGGTTCCGTTTACATATTCTTCATCTGGACCCAATTTATTATTGAGTTTCTACTAACATAATTATGAAACACCTGCAAACTAACGGAATGAATATCTATTCACAAACAACTGTGAAGAATAAAGATTCTCCTTTTCTCTGGCCATTAAATAATTTTCTGTAGAGCTTTGGAATAAGATATCCGATACCTCATGAGAAAGGAGAAGGATATTCATTATTTTAGAATTACTGTATTTCTCACAAAGGAAATTGGCATTCCTTCGATATAACTCGAGAATTGAAGACAATAACAACTCTAGAAAAAGATATTTCCTCGTCGTGACTTAGGTGTACAGAATAAGACTTCCACTGAAGTAAGCTCCATGTATGATATAACTTGTATTAAATATGTGGTCATCATGGAACTTTCCGACCGTGACGGCCACTGGATAAAAGGAAACAAGGTTACGGAAGTGGTAGGCAAAAGATATTTAAAAAAGGGCATAACTACAGAGGCATATTGAAGTTTTTCGAAAATAATTGTTTTCAGAATTAATCTCGTTGAAAGAGAACGTTAAAGTAAATCTTAATCAACTTACCTTTCACAGGTGTAAACAGTGAATATAGCGGGTTGTATCTTTCACCAAGCTATGAAAAATTCGAATCTTGTCAAAACTATGCAACGAAGCAAATTTCATATCTTTCGCCGCAGTTTCGATACAAAATATATAAATAGGAGAGAAAGTGAGAAATAGATGAAAAGAATAATGATGAAATGGTAAAGAAATATATAGAGACTTAATATGAATATGATGATCGGAAGATAACCAGAGATGTTATCCATCCGATCTCCACCACCCCGCCCTCATGTTCACGTCCGTTTTTCTTTGTTTACGTATGTTGGTCGAATTCAATGCCTTATCATTTTCGTCGTGGAGTTCAGTCTCCAGAGATTAATCTTCACTATTTCTTTCCGTGTCTTCTTTGACTTCCATGTTATATAGGAACGGTGGAGGCGCAATGGCCCAGTGGTTAGGGCAGCGGATTCGCGGTTTCGATTCCCAGACCGGGCACTGTGAGTGTTTATTGAGCGAAAACACCTAAAGCTCCACGAGGCTCCGGCAGGGGATGGTGGCGAACCCTGCTGTACTCTTTCACCACAACTTTCTCTCACTCTTACTTCCTGTTTCTGTTGTGTCTGTAATTCAAAGGGCCAGCCTTGTCACACTGTGTTCACGCTGAATATCCCCGAGAACTACGTTAAGAGTACACGTGTCTGTGGAGTGCTTAGCCACTTGCATATTAATTTCACGAGCAGGCTGTTCCGTTGATCGGATCAACTGGAACCCTCGACGTCGTAAGCGACGGAGTGCCAACAGCTATATAGCTTTTCTTTATGCTTGCACCAAATATTCTCTTTTGCATTCTACATCTAATTTCTCTTCCTATCTAAATTACCCTGTCTACCATACTGCTGTTAACTTGAAAGGTTGGCTCGCAATAGATTCTCTCTCCCACGCATTCTTCACACTAAGTGTACACATACACACGCATTAACCACATGGTTGCAAAGCCACGTAACTTTACAATGTACCTTATAAAAATATATTTTAATAACTAGGCATTCAGTGCCAAGAAATACCCCTTACTTCAATTCTTGTGGGCCCTCCATAAATCATAAGTGCAACCAAATTAAACTTGTCTTAACTAGAATACTACAACTGCTGCACCTTGTTCAAATAATTAGTAAGGAAATAGACACCAGTACAATATAACCTCTAACCACATATATACTATTTCTTTTCACTGCTTCTTGTGGCTCTGCTAAAATTATTTCTGCTCAATGCATATAGCTCTACTGGTGACATCACCCCATGAAACTCCTTACTCAATCATTTTCTATCCCTGAACTGTTATTTATGTAAGCCCTTCACTTCCTATAAAGTACAGAACATTGATGACTTTTCTCCACTGCTCTCAACTCTGGACTGCCATTTCTACTTCTCTCCAGTTGGATCTTTGCTTTTTTTTCTGCACAGCACCATGTTTCCCTGAGGAAAGACCTTTCTCTCCCAAATCTTGATGGTTTTTGTATGTATGCCCTTCCTGACACCAACCCCCACCTGTTTCCAAGCAAGGTAAAAAAACTCTATCGATCCAAGGAGACAACACACACACACACAGATATGGCTCCTGTGTGGTTAAGAAGTTTGCTTTGCAACCTCCTGGTTATGGTTTCAGTCACTGTGTGGCACTTTGGCCAAGTGTCTTCTACTACAGTCTTAGTTCTGACCAAAACATTGCCAGTGAATTTGGTATATGAAGACTGAAAGGAACCTGGCATATACAGATATCTTCGTGTGTATGTGCAGGAGTCCATGACGTTTTGTCTTGGCATTGTGTGCAAGTTGTAAACAAGCATCACCGTCATACAAGGTGTTGTTTCACTTACAATCTTCCATGAGAACACCATCAGTGAGTGCACTGTTTGTGTTCGGAATACTAAAGGAAATATTACCTTGCTAAGAAGCAGGTGATGTTTGGTGACAGGGAGAGTATCCAACCATAGAAAGACTACTTCCACAAATTTGATCTGATCCATGTAAGCATGGAAAAGAGTTTGTTGAAATGACAATGATAGATAGACAGCTAAATTTATGAATCATCTTACCATCTTTGATTTACATTAAGAGTATCCCAATACATAAGAGACGTTATGCTCACAACACTGGCTTATCCTCTTTCGCCATTGCTCTGTAATCACCTGCTCGATCTGTAGAAAAGGTGTAGGTAGAAACTCCACAAGATGTACCTGGTGTAATCTTTGGACACATAAGAGGTGCAGCAATATCAAAGGAAGGTTAATTGGGAAGATAGTGTTTGTGTGTGGAAGATGCACAGGTACAATAAACACTGAAGATGTACAGAAAGCAGATTCCATCACATGCTGGGTAGGAAAACTAGAAGTGATTGACAGCTTCCGTTACCTAGGTGACCAAGTCAGTAGTGGGAAGTGGTTGCTCTGAGAGTGTAGCTGCTAGAATAAGAATAGCCTGAGCAAAGTTCAGAGGGATCCTACCTCTGCTGCTAACAAAAGGCCTCTTGCTCAGAGTGAGAGGTAGACTGTATGATGCACGTGTGTGAACAGCCATGCTACATGGCAGTGAAACATGCGCTGTGACTGCTGAGGACGTGTAGGCTTGAAAGAAATGAAGCTAGTATGCTCTGCTGGATGTGTAATGTCAGTGTGCATACGACAGTGTAAGCACCTGAGAGAAAAGTTGGACACAAGAAGCATCAGATGTGGTGTGCAAGAGAGACGACTGCGCTGGTATGGTCACATGTTGCGTATTGATGAGGACAGCTGTGTGGAGAAGTGGCACACCCTAACAGTAGAATTCTATATTTCTAACCCAGTTCTATCAGAACTTGATCAAATTTTTAATCCTGTTACAATATCGTATTTTTCTTTTCTTTAAATATTCTTTATTGTAACAGAAATATTTTCTACTCAATCAAGGAACGCTGTTGATGAACAATTATATTTTAGAAAAATTTTACAAGTACAGATGCCCTTGAAATTAATGACGCTTCATCATTAACTATACACATAATTTTTGTCAATTTTACAGAAAATGTCATTTCTTGATAATTCAGTAATGAGCTCAGAAACACTATAATAAGAGTTTTAATTTTTTTTTTATCATTTAATATATTTACAATTGATTAGAATTTAATTCAAAATATTCTTACACTTTGTTTTGTAATGAAAGTTTACAGAGGTTTTTTTCTTCAATCAACATTGAAGTTACATACTTTCACCATTCAAAAGAAATATGAAAAGATTTCAAAGATTCCCAATTGCAGGATTCACACAATGAGAAAAACCCAGTTTCTGTTTTCTTGTGTTTTTAGTAAATGTTGCACATAAATATTGTTCAGCATTCCAATAACTGGACCAATAAAATTTTAAATTTACATTTATGAAAGAAATCTGTTCTATCATAACTGAAAACACATTTTCAGATGTTTCATGATGTGAAGCATTGGAACTTCGTTACTTCATTAAAGAACCAATCTTTCACACTTTTATGATATTGCATTCTGAGGGTCTTATATTATAAGAAAATAATATTTAAATAGAGTAAAATCCAGAATCCAAGAAAAATGTTGATGACCTGGGCCAACAAAAATCTGTGAGAAAATAGGTAAGGTTTGGTTGTTGTGAGGAGTGTAGCATGTTTCATGGCTTTGGCCCTTCATGTAAGTGCAAGGAAAAGAAGAGAAAATAATTGAGCCTGAAGAATTAATTTGGTAGGCTGAAGAATAGCCAAGCAAGAGGGATGATATAAATAGGTGAGAAATCAAGGTAGGGAGCTGGTGAAGGAAATGGATCGAAAAGTTGGTCTGTAAGGTAAACACATCACTCAAACAACCACAAAAAGAGATATGGTTAAAGTGATTGGCTAAAATTAAGTGTGGACAGAACCAAAAACAGGAAGGTAACTAAGCACAGAACAACACATTACAAGCATGGTACACAACAGATGTCATTTAACTGGATTTTCTCTTGTATGAATATACATGTGTCTAGTTAAGTGTCCACTTTGTGAGAATGAATTATCACAGATATCACAGTGATATGGTTTCTCTCCTGTATGAACACGTATGTGAGTAGTTAAGTGATAATTTTGAGAGAATGATTTACCACATATATCACAGTGGTATTGTTTCTCTCCTGTATGAATATATCTGTGAGTAGTTAAGGAATTTCCATGAGAGAAGGATTTATCACAGATATCGCAGTGAAATGGTTTTTCTCCAGTATGAATGCGTTTGTGAGTAGTTAAAAGAATTTTTTGGCAGAAAGATTTACCACAGATATCACAGTTGTACGGCTTCACTTCTGTATGAATATGTCTGTGTTTAGTTAAATCACTGCTTCCAGAGAATGATTTACCACAGATATCACAATGGTAAGGAGTTTCTCCTGTATGAATGCGTTTGTGAATAGTTAAATTATATGGGGCAGAGAAAGATTTATCACAGATATCACAGTGATATGGTTTCTCTCCAGTATGAATGCGTATGTGTGTAGTTAAGTGATGATTTCGAGAAAATGATTTACCACAGATGTGACAATGGTATGGTTTCTCCCCTGTATGAATGCGTTTGTGAATAGTGAGGTTACATTTTTGAGAGAAGGATTTTTTGCAGACTTCACATTTGTGTACTTTTTTCCCTATTTCTTTTGGCATCTCATTAGAAAAAATTATTCCTTTTGGACTCTCTTTTACATTTAAACTTGTATTCACATAATTCATTTTCCATAATTTTTCTTCTCTCACCACAATATATGGATATTTTCCTTGTGTTTTTATACTTTATTTTAACAATTTCTTCTGCTATAGTTCGATCAACTGTGACTTCTATCAATAATTTCTTTGTAAATTTATGTAAGTTGAATTAGAATACAGATTCATCTTCTACACATTCCAAACAGTGAAACAGAAATTTTGCTGCTAATCTCACAGCAATTTCTTCATATCTTTATAAACACGGAGTTATATCTGTTCTATGTGATTTTTTTTTCTTTAAAAGATGAAAAATGATGATGGACCTGAAATAAAAGAGAAACCATTTAAAATATGAAGTATACACAAAAATAAGAGATTCAAACACTGATAAATTATAGAAATAAACCTTTACATGAATAATTAAATTTTACATTCAAAGCTGTTCTAAATATTACAACATACAACTGAATGGACAGACTACATATTTTCATATTACATTTACTCCTCCTGATAATACTGATTTCAAATTTTGGGCACAAGGCCAGCAATTTCGGGGGAGGAGGTAAACCGATTACATTGACCCAGTGTTCAACTGGTACTTATTTTATCAACCCTGGCAGTATTTGAACTCAGATTGTTAAGTCGGAAGAAATGTTGCTATGCATTTTGTCTGGTGTGATAACGATTCTGCCAGCTCCCTGCTTTCTGATAATGTAATATTATGTGTTAAACAAAATTGTGGACAAAAATAATCTTCTCTATCCAGAAGCATAATTTCTTGATGTAATTGTTATTTAACCCAGGCCAGTTCCAATACAAATTGTTTTCAGGGTACTATGAATTTCATGAGAATGAATTTTAAGTTGGAAAGTGTCAGGTAGTATTAGTGATTCCCAATAATCAATGTAAACATGTCTGGCCATGGGAATATATTACCTTGCTTGGAAACACGTGAGCATTAGCAGCAGGAAGGGCAACTGGCTGTAGAAAATCAATAAACTTCGTCTGATCCATGCAAGCATGGAAAAGTAGACATTAAACATAAACATGAAAGACTGACATATTAAAAAAGATCTTTCGGCAAATTATCAAAACCAAATAACTCAAGTAAGAAGTATTCAATAAGCGACATCATTGTCTAGATCTCGCTGTTCAACAAAACTCCTTCAGAAAATTCTCCAGACAAAAATGAGTATTCAAGCAAAACCATTCTATTGTAGAATAAAAGTTGTGATTACTCGATCTTTTACTTTTTGGTGTGTGTGTAATTAGTTTTGTTTTAGTTCGTTTTTCTTCATATGCATATTTTAAAACTATCTTTAAAGTACTTGCAGTTCGCATATGGAAATGTTAAAAAAAAAGAACCATATGCTTAACAAGAACTGTAGTTTGGGACACAATGTATTAAGAATAGCGAAATGGATAAATGTTTAATATCTTATGAGGGCAAGTAGCGAAAGTATTAGAATTATTTACCTATGTTCGATTGAAATTTACAGTTTATGTGTTAGAAGATAATTGATGACTAAGGTATTAAAATGATATGAAATGCAAACCAACAAGTTAAATAAACGATCGATTAGTTAGATGGATAGATATTGAACTGATTAATAATAAAGGAGTGCAATTGAACCAGCGTGTGTGTTATTATTATTATTGGCGTAATAACTCTCCCTAGATTCAGCAAAATTCGTTTCAACACACGAATTCACATTCAGTCTTGCAAACCAAATACAAAAACGAAGCAAGCTATCTCTTTTGTGGATATTAAAATTTAGAAAATCATGAAAATTGAATGGAGTGTCGTCGACGGGAAAAACGAAACAATGAAAATAAGAAGGTGAGATTATTACTTTTGCAAAATTTCTTCTTTACTTTCTTTACTTCATCTCATTGAGCAAATGAAAACAAATAGCTGTAATGTCGAATGACACGAATAGAGTACAGGTGTTTATATTAAATAATAATACTTACAAAAATTAACGAGGAAAAGTCACAATATGTCTAAGTAGGTCAGAATTGAAGTCAGAGTAGACAATGTCAGCTTCAAGAAAGCTTGTAGATTTCACAACACATATTGACTTACATCTTTCGATTCAACATAATAAAGAACGCAGTAGCTATGTCTTTACACAATTAATTACCAATCATCTACACTTAATTCGATGTCGATGTTAACTGGAGCTGACAAGGTGGTGCACTAGATGCTATTCAAACAATAACATGGAAATGGACAATTATTTGTAAATTTTTAAGTGTCAGGGGAAGTAACTCTATCTTCTTTTTTTTTTTTAAATCTTTAAGCTTATCCTTGAGTTTCTATTTCATGAAAATATTTTATCTTTCACTTGTTTCACTCATTAGACTGATGCCATGCTGGAGCACAGCCCTTGAAGAGTTTAGTCGAACAAGTCGATTGCAGTACTTTTTTTTTTCTAAGCTTGGTACTTATTCAATCTGCGGTGGAGGTAAAGAATACGCACACCACCCGTTTTCAGCGTAACAAAAATCCCTAACCCTAAATACCGGGTGTGCGTATTGTTTACCTTCGCCCAATCTGCTCTCGTTTTGCTGTGCTGCTACGTTACGGGACGTAAACAAACCAACACCTGCTGTCAATCGGTAGGGTGGGAGCACACGCACGCATATATATATATATATATATATATATATATATATATATATATATATATATATATATATATATACTAGCTGAATGCTCGCATTCTAGACAATAAATAGTGTTTATGGAATCAAGCAAACACCTGTTCTAGAGAAAGAGTGGCGATCTTCCCTGGCAATCTTACGGTACAATACCTAGAAATGCCACGAAGATCGCCGAAAGGGTATTTAGAAAGCTAAACAATATAGACGAACATATCGTTTAAGAGACGAGGTTAAAACAGACTTGGATTGGGGTTTAGGCATCAATTATTTGCTGGGCGTCATCGTATGAGATTTTAATTATACTGTCAAATATTTTCTGAAAATTTAACATTAGGATTGCTAAACTCATACCTAAAAACGTACGAGTGCCGAGTAAATTATAAATAGTAAGCAATTATCTCTTAGTCATTCTATTAATGTTTATATCAAACAGTTCACTAAACTAATTATTACTTAATTACACTGTCTCAGCTTTTATGTTTAATTTTTCACAAATACAAATGCACTAATAATTATTTCTTGTGTGATTTTGTTTACAAACTAATAATACCTCGTGCTTTCTCTTGAATGTCGATTTCCTGCTGATCATTGAGCATGCGTAGTTCAGAAAATTTCTTCCGTGAGCAAGTATATTATTAATTGAATAATTTCTGTTATTTTATTTCATGATCAAAGAAATTTAATAAATGCTAAACTAATTGCTAAAATACCAATACAATATAGGTTATATATAAATATATTGAATCTCATCTATATCTCAATTAAATATATATTTAGCTTCAAAGACTTTCACACTGATCCGGTTACGCACACAGAAAGAGATTAATTCATTTTTTTTTTTACGTTGTCAGTTGCATAAATAAGAAATTATTAATTCATTAGTTTTGATCGTCTTACAGTACAGGCTTAAACTGATAATGAAACTTGATCACGCAATATATTGTCTCCTAAGGGCGAACTATTCACAACTTAGTAAACAATTTATTCTAAAATTACTTTCATAATCCACGAAACAGCCTCTTTACGTTTTGATTTTTTTCATATTTAATTTAATTCGTTTCCCTTATTTTTATATTGATATCTTTCCGTATTCCTAATTTTCAAATGTGGACTTTGAAAACAGTTTTTCGGGATTGTTTTTATTCCAGATAAACTGAAGTCGATAGAAAGTAATGTCTATCACTGTCCATACCGTTATAAACTGAAGATTTATACGAGGTATTTTTCTTTTTAACATTTTTTTTATTTAATCGTATTTTGTTCATTTACCAAAACAATGTTTCGAAAGAATACCATGTTTCTTTTTGTTTGATCTACCATAAAATTCATAGTACCCTGAAAGCAACTTGCTTTTGCTCTGCCGGGATTAACAGAACTTAACAACGACGAACCACCTGTATAATCTCAATGTGAGCGTTAGATCTGCTAGAAATAGCAACCGTATTCTTTAAATTATGCTCTAAATCTGTGGTTCTGTAATTCGTAGAGCAAATAGGATTGCACTTTGTGCATGAAGTCAAAATTATTAAGAATGGCATTTATATATTAAATTTTTTAAACTTATTAAATGATGTAAAATTATCAATGAGAAACATGAGCCTGTTTTGGCGAAATGAGAGTATGTCTATCTTCTTTGCAAATTGTTTTTTTTTTAACATTTAAAGTTATGAGTGATAAAAAGACTTTATAATAAGAATTTCAGTTTGTATTTTTCACATTTTTAAAACCTCTGTTTTCCTTGCTCGTTGTTATCAAAGAGATAGACACATTGGCTCGTAATGAGTTATGTTGTTTAAGATAAACGCTGACCATAGAAAAGGACAGAATGTTCATTAAGTGTAAGTCTAACAAGTCAGATCTAATCTTCAACCAATCAACTACATTTTGTTCATTATTCTTTACTAAAATATACGTTACACAATTTGAAGGTGTAACTGTGGTCTGCAGATATCTAGACTTCACATGTGGTTATAATGACAAAGAAAAGTGAAAATGAATTAAATAGTAAAAGTACAAATGTTTACGTATACAGTTTATCAATGAAAATATCTACTACTGTTTAATCTCCACTTTCTAAATATCGTCTATATTTTATACTGTTTCTTTCTTATTTTCAGAATATCAGGTGACATTTACATCAAAGAATTATTTTAATTCAAATGCATCGTCAATATTTACTAACTTTTGAAGAGTAAAAGAAGATCTTATACAGACACATAGGCTCCTGTTTATATTTTTCTCTATGAATTAGATTAACATAATTTCTATAATGCATCTGATGGAATGTACCTGAAATTTTTCTAAACTTGGACCGATTTGCAAAGAAGTTAACTGCATGATTAGATAGAAAGATCACAGTTGATAACACTACCTCAAGAATAAAATATAAAAACAAAGAAAGAAATTATTGTATATTGTGCTGAAAAAGAAAAATTATGGAAAATGAATTATATGAGAATCGAGTTAAATTTAAAGAACAGTCTACACAAATTAATTCTCCTGATAAGATGTTGAAAAAGATAGGGAAAATATACCACTGTGATATCTGTAAAAAGTCATTCTCTCATAAAGGTAACTTAAATACTCACAAACGCATTCATACTCAAGAGAAACTGTATCACTGTGATATCTGTGGTAATTCTTTCTCTCAAAGAAGTACCTTAACTAACCACAAATATATTCATACAGGAGAGAAGCCATATCACTGTAATATCTGTGATATTTCATTCTCTCATACAAGTAATTTAGCTATGCACAACAAACATATTCACAAGGGAGAGAAACGATATCATTGTGATATATGTGGTAAGTCCTTCATTCGAACAACTAAGTTAACTGTTCACAAACGTATTCATACAGGAGAAAAACCATATCAATGTGATATCTGTGATATTTCATTCTCTCATAGAAATAATTTAGCTATGCACAACAAACATATTCACAAGGGAGAGAAACGATATCATTGTGATATATGTGGCAAGTCCTTCGTTCGAACAACTGAGTTAACTGTTCACAAACGTATTCATACAGGAGAAAAACCATATCAGTGTGATATCTGTGGCAAATCATTCTCTGCAGGAGGTAACTTAACCAGACATAGGCATATTCATAGAGAAGAGAAGCCATATCACTGTGATATCTGTGGTAAATTATTCTCTGAACAAAGTACATTAACTATGCATAAGAGACATATTCATACAGGAGAGAGTCCATTTAGCTGTGATATCTGTGGTAAATCATTCTCGGCAAAAAATGCCTTAACTACTCATAAGCGTATTCATACAGGTGAGAAGCCATATTGCTGTGATATCTGTGGTATATCATTTGCTGTAACAGGTCAGTTAACTACTCACAAGTATACTCATACAGGAGAGAAACCTTATGACTGTGATATCTGTGGTAAATCATTCTCTGCAAGATGTAACGTAAATACTCATAAACGCATTCATACAGGAGAGAAGCCGTATCACTGTGATATTTGTGGTAAGTCGTTCTCTGGAAATTGTGTTTTAACCAAACACAAACGCATTCATACAGGAGAGAAGCCATATCACTGTGATATCTGCAGTAAATCATTCTCTCAAAGATATACCTTAACAAGCCACATGCAGATCCACACAGGAGAGAAACCATATCAATGTGACATCTGTGGTAAATCATTTTCTCGTGGAAGCACCTTAACTACACACAACAGACATATTCATAAAGGAGAGAAACGATATCATTGTGATATTTGTAGTAAGTCTTTCTGCCAGAAAACTGAGTTAACTACTCACAAACGTATTCATACAGGAGAAAAACCATATCACTGTGATATCTGTGGTATATCCTTCTCTACAAGGAGTAACTTAACTAGACACGGATCTATTCATACAGGAGAGAAGCCATATCACTGTGATATCTGTGGTAAATCATTCTCTGAACGAGGTACTTTAACTAAACACAACAGACATATCCATACAGGAGATAATACATATCTCTGTAATACCTGTGGTAAATCATTCCCAGCAAGAAGTAACTTGACTACTCATCAACGCATTCATACGGGTGAGAAGCCATACCACTGCGATATCTGTGGTAAATTATTCTCTGTAATAGGCAACTTAACTGCTCACAAATATATTCATACAGGGGAGAAGCCCTATCAGTGTGATATCTGTGGTAAATCATTCTCTGCAAGATGTAACTTAAATACTCACAAACGCATTCATACAGGAGATAAGCCATACCACTGTGACATCTGCGGTAAACCATTCACTGGGAGGGGTGACTTAACTAAACACAAACGCATTCATTCATGAGATGTACTACATTACTGCAATATCTGTAGTAAATCATTTTTTTTAAATGTCATGTAACTACATTATTTTATTCATACAGAATGATGGTATTAATTTCAACTCTGTTTATGATAAAGAAAATATCTCATAAAACCATAAATATATTCACTCGGAAAACGATATAACTGTATAACAACTTCCGTGTACCATATTTCATCCAACCACATCTTTATCTACATTGATGAAATAATTTTCCACTATGTGTGTGTACATGTGTTTAGATATGTTTGTTTTTACACTGACTCCAGTGGCATAGCATTTTTGCCCCATAAACAAAATACCCAGCAGCTATTCTGTGTACAGAGACATGGAACAAAGTACTTTTCTTGGAAAGATAGGTATGTCTGTATGGAACACTGCCTTGAAAAAAATCTCCTCCAACCCATGGTAGCATACAATAACCCCCACTAAAAATGGTGATAATATATGTGTATGTGCTTTTCTCAACTTGTCTTCACACGGACATCACTTGGGTAGTAACGATGTTTTTGTCTCACATACCTTCAATAGCTTGGCATCTTATGCACATTCTCATTTAAATTTTATTTAAAGACTATTGCTGTTGGTATTATCTATATAACTTCATGATTTCATTTATTTATAAGCTGATCACTTCATGTCTACAATATTCTGTTGAATGTGAATTTGCAAGCATCAATGTAGCCTTCAGTTTAATGTAAATGCAAAGGAGATATTTGTGAATTGTCTTCTGTTTTAAAGTCTGTTCTCCATGCTGGTTTCAGTTGACATGTCTTTTATACATATTTAATCAATCTTTTCTCATTTCAACTGTAAAAACCAGAATTCTGTGTTCTGGCCTTATCATTTTTTGTTAATATTTTTAATAACCTGGAATCGAAATAAAGCTTTGTTCTTCAATTATTTTCCTTATTCTTTTATGTACAACATCTAAGCAAGACTTACACTAACCTAGTCATAAACTATAGAATCCACAAGTTTGATCGATGTTTAGCAAAAGTTGTATATTTCTCCAAATTGATCTTCACTAACATTTCTATATTATTTCATTCAAAACATGAAAGGTATCATGTCGTGAATGAGAGATAAACAATAGGGTAACTTTGTATATTAAATGATAGTGCTGATGATTATCTTGTGAATGTATAATGTGGCCAACTGATTGATGTTACCCAAGTCCAAGGCAGCCTAAGGATAATGTATTGGGTTGTCTGGAAGGTTCGTGCCGATTTTTAAAGGAAAGGAAAAGGTTAATAAATACTTGCCATTACATTTTTAATCAACCAAATATGAACCATTTTGTTGCATAAAGCGTCACCATCTTTCCTTTAACTTGAAAATACCCTCTTCCCAGAATTGAGGTGGTTTCATGGCAAATAAGTCAAAAGGTAAGCTACTATAAATTAGCATGAAGTTTCCGGACAACCCAATATTTCCTAATCACTGATGCTGTGATGATGGTGGTGGCAGCTGATCTTCTGAGTGAACCAAGGAAGGAAACTGTTGTTGTAGGTTTTATCAGTCTTCTAAAAAATTTTATGGTTTCAAAGACATGATTTGAACTCAGAATGCACAGAACCAGAACAGGTAACATAAGTTCTGTTCACTGCTTTAAAAGTTCTACCTGCCCACTGCACTTGGCTGCTACTTAATTGATTGTGAAACGAAACACAAAGTTGATTTCAGCAAAACATTCTGATGTTCTAACCACCCTGAAAATTCATCACCTTATAAAATTTTATTTTACTCTTTTACTTGTTTCAGCCATTTTGACTGCGGCCATGCCAATGTCGTCTCCTTCATTGGACACGAAACTCAGCTTGCGAAGACTTATTGGGGCAAGCGAAAGCGTAATTGTGATGGCACCTGTGCCCAGCGTCGCCTTTCTGGCACTTGTGCCCGCAGCATGTGTAAGGACTTTCAAGCAAGATCGTTGCCAGCGCCCCTGGACTGGCTCTTGTGCGGGTAGCACATAAGATACACCATTTCGAGCGTGGCCGTTGCCAGTACCTCCTGACTGGCCTTCGTGCCGGTGGCACGTAAAAGCACCCACTACACTCTCGGAGTGGTTGGCGTTAGGAAGGGCATCCAGCTGTAGAAACTCTGCCAGATCAGATTGGAGCCTGGTGTAGCCATCTGGTTTCACCAGTCCTCAGTCAAATCGTCCAACCCATGCTAGCATAGAAAGCGGACGTTAAACGATGATGATGATGATGAAAACTTCCACTTGCACTGGCTACTTTTCAACCTCCTCTAAATTGCAAATATTTGGTAAATCTCCTTGAAACCTATGTCCTCTCCAACCCATCCAGATTCATCACCAATTGCAAAATTACCGTCAGTCACTTCATATCAACAAGGCCATTTGCCCATGGCATGTTCATTTCATCACCTTAAACATTGCAGCTCACACGCACACCTATATTGACTAAACTCTTCAAATTCTCCCATCTCTAAGATCTATTCTGATCTTTTGGAACATGCTATAATGTACTCCATTCCATGAAAGGCAACTATGCCAACTATTGCTCTGTTGTACTCACTTCTAATAATGGAGACAGCCATTAACAATGACATCCTCCGACACCTTAACCATTTCATTACCATATTCCTGTTGAAATAAACCAACTTTGTTTCTATTTTCAAAATAACTGTCATTATTAAACTGATGTTTGAAACATAAATTAACCTGAAATTTTGGTGAAAGATGTATTGAAGCTGATCTGGCTTTATATCGTCCCTGTTGAGTTAAAATCTTCCTTGGGTGTGTTGTGAAAAACCTAACTACCACTCCACTCAAACCCACACACCCAAGAAAGATGTTAACTCAACAGAGACTATATAACGCTAAGATCAATTTCAATACACTGCAGTCCAATGATGACTGACACTCTGAAGTCACTGTCAACAATATTCTTGTTTAAGAATATTGAATTTGTACTCTGCAAAAGTACAGAGTAACCCATCAGATTAGTGTAAAATTATTTTCATTATAACTGAATATAAAAACAAACATATTCTATTTTATAGCAATGTTATATATATAACCGAATATAAAAAAATGGAATATTTACTTTCATATTAACTGCACAGTGATGGTATTCATCAGTTATGACAGTACATTTCTCAACTATGTACCCATTTGTTAGGAGGCGCAATGGCCCAGTGGTTAGGGCTGCAGACTCGCGGTCATAGGATCGCGGTTTCGATTCCCAAACCGGGTGTTGTGAGTGTTTATTGAGCGAAAACACCTAAAAACTCCACGAGGCTCCGGCAGGTGATGGTGGCGAACCCTGCTGTACACTTTCACCACAACTTTCTCTCCCTCTTACTTCCTGTTTCTGTTGTGCCTGTAATTCAAAGGGTCAGCCTTGTCACACTCTGTGTCACGCTGAATATCCCCGAGAACTACGTTATGGGTACACGTGTCTGTGGAGTGCTCAGCCACTTGCACGTCAATTTCATGAGCAGGCTGTTCCGTTGATCGGATCAACTGGAACCCTCGACGTCGGAAGCGACGGAGTGCCAACAACAACAACAACCCATCTGTTGAATATATAAACAGTATATTTTCTTCATTCAAAAAAATATGTACACAAGTATTTAGAAAGAATCTTTTTATTAAAAACATAATAATGTTCGGTTATCTCTTCAAAGTTGATATCACTATAGTTAAATGAATTGTGGGGAAATTATCAGTTATTTTTTCCTTCCAGTATACAAGTATTTATAGTAACACACAAATTCTTTAAATAATTAAAATATTCATCACTTAATTGCATTAGAACAAAGACTGCTATGTATACCAAGAGAAAAAACTCTATGGTTATTTGGTGCATGAAAGCACGTCATACCTATTGCCAGCAGTAGACAATCACCACTACTTCAGCTGCTTGGACTACCAAATCAGGTTGTTTCGGCCTCATATCACCTTTTCAATCATAGTCTGAACAGCAGAAGTAGCAGTGATTGTCTTCTGCTGGCAATAGCTAAGATGTGCTTTTATGCACATCAGAGGCTATATTAATACTACCTTTGTTGCTCTAATTTATTGTTTAAATAGTTTGAACGAATACAAACACATGTAGTAAAGTGATTCCAAATAGAGTATCATTTACCACAGTAGTATGCTTCCTTTTTTGTATAAATGTACTTATGAGTAGTTAAT
Source organism: Octopus bimaculoides (assembly GCF_046866305.1). NCBI lineage: Eukaryota > Metazoa > Mollusca > Cephalopoda > Octopoda > Octopodidae > Octopus > Octopus bimaculoides. The sequence continues at coordinate 31,682,785 of NC_142948.1, read as the reverse complement.
ATGTCACTGAAAGAATGATTTTAACACTAATACCAGTGATATGAATTATATATGAATGTGTTTGTGTATAGTTAAATCTCAACCTTTTAAGACAATCATTTGCCATAGATATCAGTGATATAGTTTTTCTCTTGAATGAATGTTTTTGTGTGCAGACAAATGATGATTTCGTGAGAAAGATTTATCACAGATGTCACAATGATATGGCTTCTCACCTGTGTGAATGCGTTTGTGAGTAGTTAAGTGACTAGTGACAGCAAATTGTTTTCCACATATATCACAGTGATATGGCTTCTCTCCTGTGTGAGTACGTTTGTGCTTACTTAAGTCACCACTTAGAGAGAATGATTTACCACAGATAACACACTGATATGGCTTCTCTCCTGTATGAACACGTTTGTGAGAAGTTAAGTGGGCAATTACAGAGAAAGATTTAACACAAATATCACACTGATATAGTTTCTCTCCTCTATGCATATGTCTGTGAGTGGTGAATTGATTTCTGAAAAAGAATGATTTACCACAGACATCACAGCAAAAGGGGTCTTCTCCTGCATGGATAAGTAAATGGTTTCTTAACTTATTACTTAAAGAGAACGTTTTACCACAGATATCACAGTGATACAGCTTCCCTTCCATGTGAATATGTTTGTGAGTAGTTAAGCTACCTGTCTGAGAAAATGATTTACCACACATATCACACTGGTATGGTTTCTCTCCTGTATGAATGCGTTTGTGTCTAATTAATTCACTACTTCCAGAGAATGATTTACCACAAATATCACAGCGATATGGCTTTTCTCCTGTATGAAAGCGTTTGTGCTTCGTTAAATCACTACTTGCAGAAAAAGATTTACCACAGATATCACAGTGATACGGTCTTTCTCCTGTATGAATGCGCTTGTGTACAGTTAAGTTGCCTGTATCAGAAAATGATCTGCCACAGATATCACAGTGGAATGGTTTTTCTCCTGTATGTATACGTTTATGTTTAATTAAGTTACTTCCTTGAGAAAACGATTCACCACAAATATCACAGCAATATGGCTTCTCTCCTGTATGAATACGTTTGTGAGTAGTCAAGTTACTACTTGTAGAGCATGATTTACCACAGATATTACAATGATATGTTCTTTCGCCCACACGAATACATTTGTGAATAGATAAGACACTTTTATGAGATGTTTTGTATGATGTCTTTCTTATTTTTTGCAGTATTTCATCATGAAAATCACTCATTTCAGGTTCTGTTTTATTCTGAACATTGTTGCCACAGAATTCATTTTCCATATTTTTCCTTCTCTCCCTTCAAAATATGGATATATTTCTTGTTTTCTTTTATATTATACTCCAAACAAATATTCCTTCTGCTAGATGCTGAGAACTACTTTGTAAATTTGTCCAAGATTAATTAGAAAGCAGAGCCATTTTGCACATGCTGCAGTCTTTTGAGCAGAGGAATTCTGCTGTTAATCTAAGTTCACAGGAAATACACGTAATTGTACAAATGAATTTATATAAACATGGGTCTATTTGTTCTGTACAATAGCATTCTTCAGTATCTAAAGCAGTGTAAATATTATTGAGACATCTGAATTTAAAAATTTTAAATGTGAATGTCAGCTGATGTTCTGAAATGACAGGAAAAACAGTATAAGATATAGAGAATACTTGAATCAACTGTGGGAATTTTATTACATTTTTATATTGATAAAGTGTACCTTTTTAATTTGTCATTAAAATTATATCAGATAACTATACATATTTCTAGACCTTCAAATTGCATAAAATTAAATTACAAAGTTATAGAGAAATTGTTTTGTGGAAATATTATTAGCTGTTGTTGTTGTTTTTTTGCTTCAGGCTAGCCTTGATTGAGCAGGTGCATAAACAAGTGTATTTCATCCATAACCATCCTAGCCTTCTCTCAAGCATTGTATATCTTGAACTACATTATACAAATGTACCCAACTCTTTTCAAGATGGTAATGTAATGTAATGTATGGTAAGGCTACCTTCTCAAGTTATGCCAACTCATGACGGTTTCCATGGCGTTTAAATTCCCCTCCTGGATAGGATGCTGATCTGTCACGAGATTAATTATTTTTACCAGTTGACTGGACCAGAGCAACAGATGAAGTGCTTTGCTCATTTTGTCCATCATATAAACAATTCTGTCAGCTTGCTGCCTTTCAGTACCTTGATAATGAAATATATTAACACTAACATGTTTTGATTTTTAGATGTCGGCAGAATTAATTACTATCTAAACAATTCCATTTTGCCACTCCCAATAAATATACAATATTCTACAGTTACTTGAATGTGATTTCCTATGTACCGTGTTCAGAAAGTATAATGAAGGTTGCATATTAAGTACTAGTTACAGTATAGCTGGATCATTAACTTACCTAAAGATAAGATAAGGAAACTTACGTAAAGATTAGTTAATGATAAACAAATGGCAGGGAAAGATACATTTTATCATTTCTTTAATCATTGGACTTCAGCTGTGCTGGAGCACGACATCGAACAAATCCATCCCAGTAGTTATTTTTTAAAGTTTGGTACTTATCTATTGGTTTCTTTTACCAAACCAGTTATGGGGACATAAACAAACCGACACTGGTCGTCAAGCTATGAAGGGTGGGAGGGATATAAACACTCGTACATATACGCACGATGGTCTTCAACACCAAATTCCGAGTATCAAATTCACTCACAAGATATTGTTCGACCCGGAGCTATATAAGACACTTGCCCAATTTCCCTCGCAGTGTGACAGAACCCAAAACCAGGTGATTACAAAGCGAGCATCTTAAACACACTGCCATACCTGCTAAATATGCAGATTATAAAAACTTTCGGCGATTTTTCGATACGTTTACGGTAAAGGCCGATATTTAGGACTCGTATCGTAAGATTGTCAAACTTGCTAACATTCACTCATGTATCGTTATGAACTTAACTTATTTAAACATTAATGGACGACAATCAATTTTGTTAAATAACGATCTTGTAGAGGTTGGCTCCTGTGAGATTTTGATTTTAGCCAAGATAATACAAACAGTGTCTTCTATTAAAAGTTATAAGATTAAGAAGCCAATATCAAAGGAAAGTATTCAACAAAGTAAATCGGTAGAGACTACATTGTACTATAGCGTCAAGCTGATACTTATACATATAAAATAGCTCGAATTCACTTTTAAGTCATATACAAAATACTAAAATCATCTCAACATTTGAGTTTCTATACACAGGAAGTAGAAATCTCTTTTCAAGTGTAACATTTTTCACTCTGCTATAAATACTGTAAGTCGTTTATTTAATTATTTACACACATTATCAAAGCCTTTAAGTAAATATCCGTCAACTTACCGTTATCAGATAAACAGCAATGAACAAGTGCTTGAGAGGAATAAGATTGAAATTGATTAATGTTTTAAGGTGTGCTAATTATTTCCCTTTATATGACTTCTTTTTTCGGCGGAGATCTGTTATATCACTTGATGTTAATTTCCTAGTATTTTTGGTTATTTCAACTATTTCCTCCGATTGAATATCTTTTCACCGTGTAAGATTACGATGAGTGTGAATAACAATGTTTAGGTTTCTTTGGCATTCTTTCGGTCTATGATCACAAATTGAAAGTGAGGAAAATTATCGTCAGCAATCAGTATTGATATTTTGAAAAATAATTGAAATTGAAATTTTTTTTTCTATCAGAATCGTAATCTCTGAGATCCACACTATGAACCCCCACACACACGAAACAGTTTAAAACGATATTGAGCGATGTAATGCAGTGGGGAATTAAAAAGTCGAGAAGTGATTAGAAATAGTTTCATCATCATCGTTTAACGTTCGCTTTCCATGCTAGCACGGGTTGGACGATTTGACTGAGGACTGGTGAACCAGATGGCTACACCAGACTCCAATCTGGTTTGGCATGGTTTCTACAGTTGGATGCCCTTCCTAATGCCAACCACTCCGAGAGTGTAGTGGGTGCTTTTACGTGCCACCGGCACGAAGGCCAGTCAGGAGGTACCGGCAACGGTCACGCTCGAAATGGTGTATTTTACGTGCCACCTGCACAGGAGCCAGTCCAGCGGCACTGGCAACGATCTTGCTCGAATGTCTTTTCACGTGCCAGAAAGGCGACGTTGGTAACGATCACGCTCAAATGGTGCCATTTACGTGCCACTGGCACGGAAGCCAGACAGCTGGTGCTCTGGCAATGACGGTTGATAATGCATGAAAGATAATTTATAAAATGTTGGCCTATCCTTTAGCTCCTTGTGACAAGAGCATCTACCAAATTTACAGACTCACCTTAATAACTGTACAGCGTGAAGTATTGAAGAACGATCAGGATGCTTAACATTTCAGGTGAGATGACAAAGGACTGAGATGCCTGGCACTTTGCTCTACAGAAGAAGACTCATGCTTTGCTGCAGAAGTGTTAAGACCAGTCCCTCTGGTGGTGAAAAGCACCTGTGCAGTGCCATGTAAAAGCACCCAGCACACTGTGTTAGGGCATCCAGATATAGAAACCATTCTAAAGACTGGAGTCTGGTGCAGCTGGCCAGCTCTGGCCAAACCCATGCCACCAGCATGGACAACTGATGTTAAATGATGATGATAATTTATCAAAAGTTTGTTGTTTTATGTCACTCAAATGTGGGCCCATGCCCTTGAGAAATTTTGTGTAAAAAGTGTTGCTGCTCTTGAGCAAATAATTCAACCATATTTGCTGTGAATGTTCTATCCTTTAAAGGTAGCACCTGAGCATGGTGCAGTGACCAGATACAAGAATAAGCAAAATCATGTGCTGTTTTTCAATGGAGCAACACAATGGATTCAAACGAATAATAATGAATAGTCCAGGAACTTGATTTCAAAGACACTATCTTATTAACCCTTTGCCAGTCCAAAGCATTTTTGTAAGTTCATCCTAAACGTCCATACTTGCTTCCAGACTTTTAGTTAGTCCCTTTTTTTTTCTTAACATAAAAAAAAGTCCCAAGTTACTCTGGTATTTGAAAAAAGTTGGGAATGTGTACCATACGTGATACATGGATGCCAGGGAAATTATGTTGTGTACCACATGTGATACATAGGACAAGCAAATGGTTAATATTTTTAATACTCTGGAAAAGTTGTTTCTGTTGGTTTTCCTAAATTTAGCATGCAAAATGTAGAACAATGTTGTTGATGAGACACTAAATTATCAACCTCAGTAAAAAAGCAACAAACTCAAATTATTTCAAAAACATATTTTTATTATTCAATAAAACATAATTTTAATCAGTCTTCAAAATTAGACACAAGGCCAGAAATTTCAGGGAAAGGATCAGTCAATTACATTGACTTTATTTATCCCAGAAGGACAAAAGGCATAGTTGACCTCAGTGGAAGTTAAACTCAATATATCAGACCATGATTAAATGCTGCAATACATTTAAGTTTGACACTAACAACTCTGTCAACCCACATTTTTTAGACTGGTACTTTATTTTGTTGAATCCTAAAGGATGGAAGAATGAGGATAAACGTAAAACACAGTTGAAAGGCTTGATTTTTTTTCTCTAAAAATATGCCTAAAAGATTACATCATACAATTATGAAATCTGTAAAAAGTCATTTTCTCAAAAGGATAATCTAACTACTCACAAACGTATTCATACAAAAGAAAATCCCTATCACTGTGAAATGTGGTATATCATTCCCACAAACGTGTTCAGTTTAGTCAATGTCTGTGAGGATAAAGTAGTGCAATAGTAACAGCAACAAGATATAATGGGTGAGTGACAGAAGAGCAGTTCCCCAATAAATCAGAATATGCCAATGCTGGGTGAAGCCGAGGGACTTGGGGGTGATGGTGATAATTCCTAAGCTATACCACCCATTCACCTTCCCCTTAGTCAGGAGGGAATCATGCCATAAGTGATGAAATTAGACAAATTGCATCAATATTCTTTGAGGAGATATGAAACCTGACTTTCCAGTCTCTAGTCTAAATATCAGCATTTCTTTGATCCCTTTCAATTGTTACTACCCTTATCCACCACCACTACATCAAGCTATTTGCTTCAACCACCATCATAAATCAAGACTGTGTAATCACCTCTCGTCTCTTAAACATTGTTATAAAGCTACCAGCCAATCCCTCGCAGAGAAAGTGTGTGAAATAAGGAACAGTAATCCTGAATTTGAGATTACGTGGAACAGAGGAGGGCCCCATCATATTCTAATAGAAGGTATGGCTACACCAAACAGTACAAAATATTAAAACATCAAGGTAACCTACTAAATTGAAAAACTGAACTTAGTTTATCAGTTTGCACCAGATTCAAAGGGTGTCCACGTACTTAAAACCTGTTACATAATGTTTACCACGTGTCATCTGAGCACAAAACCTGAGAACTCTTTACAAAATAGATGTTGAATGTGGTAAACGTCATGTTTCTGTCTGCCCTCAATGGTTCAGACTTTAGAATGATTTCAGGTCAAAAAGAGGGATACCATAATTCTATGACAGTGAGAAATGGTTGAGCTACCAAATTGGTCCTTGCAGTGCCTGGCCTGTGTGTCTTCCACTACCATTACTGTTGAGCAAAAGTAACAGCAAAAACCAATCATTGATACAGAAGTTGCAGAAATTTGACAACTGGTTTCTGACCTAAGCCTAGAAATAATGGATATTAAAACAAAAATTTGTATTAGAACCTCACAATCAGTGATCATATTGGAATGCCTTGCTTAAAAATTTGCCTGCAGCCCTTGTTGAATTTAGGTGCATTGAGAAAGCTACTGAAACTGGTGCACATAAAGTAATTGTCATTGGCTTATCTGAAGAAATAACTGATCTTCAGGCATTTGCTGGCAACTCGTCCAAGTACTTAGACTGTGTGCTTCCAAAGAAAAGACAATGGAAAATATGCATAATGAAATTTAAACCAGAATATAACATAGGTGTATCTTATTATGGCATATAATGACTCATTTTAACATGACTAGAGTGGTTATCCCATTATCAAATAAATCAATAGTATATTTTCTCCCTTCTGGAAACATGTTACATAGAATATGAGTATTCTGATAAAACGCTTTTCCAAAATTATCACAATGGTATGAAGAGTTTGTTAGCTCACTGTTATATCTTCTTTACTGTATGAATACATCAATGGATATACAAGATATTCTCTTGGCAAAGAATGACCTTTAGTATTGATATGGTTACTCTTTTGTATAAATATATACATGTATAGTAAAGTGACTTGTTCATAACAGCTTTATGCTTGTTTGTTAAGTCACTATTTCAAGAGAATGATTTACCATAGATATCACAGCAATATGGTTGCTCTCTTGTTATAGATAAAGTAATTCATTTACTTCTTTCAGATAATGATTTACCACAGATATCACAGCAATATGATCCTTTTCCAATATGAATCAACTTGTATGTTAAGACACTCCCAGCAGAGAATCATTTACCACAGATATTGAAGTAAATGATATAACACACAATTCTTGAACAAAATTAAAACTCTCAAGTCCATCAATATGTATAATGATAAGGAATCTTCCAAAAATATTTGAGTAGCAAAGGAACACTTTTGCACTGGCTTAACCATAGTAAAAACAGAAACTTCATGAAGGCCACTGAGGCAGTCATAGAAACTTGCTGAAGAAAACAATGTGTTAAAAGGTTCCAGAGAAAATACAGCAAGAGGGTATACATCAGGTAACCAATGGACATGGAGAAAATAACTAAGTGTTGTATTACAAGCTGTAAACTTTTGAAGACAAAGTAATTTTGAAAAGAACTGTTGAACCAGTTATTTTGCACAATTATGACTCAAACAGTCCCTCAGGAAGTACAAGTTAGCATTATTGCAGACAACAAGCAAGCTAAAAACAGGCCAGAAGTTAGTACTGTAGACCAAAATCAATTGCCTGAAGGTACATGTTTAGAACTGCTTTCCACTGTATTTCAATCATGATAAAAGAGGAACCATTTGGTACAGCCAAAGTGAAGATGATTGATCCAACAAATGGAAAACAACACAAAGTAGTTCCACAATGTTCATTTCAATTTAGTCTGCATTATAGATCTCATTGTTGCACACCATGTGGAATTTATGGTTATTAACCAGGCTGACAACTGCAGTCCAAGTAGCATAAACAAAAAGTATTCAAGGATGGTGTAGGTACAATAGCAAGGAATACAGAAACTAGAGACAGACAATGTGGCCCAGCCCATCAAGTTCCAATTAAGGCTGAACTACAGAAATGAACTCATGGCAAACTAAGAGTATACATGAACTTCAAAGTTCAGAACTCAGCTCTGAAATACGAATTTTATTTTGTAGCAATTATAAAGGATGCCTATCCTAAAGATGCAAGAGTATTTTACCTTGATAGATTATGCCCAGGGTATTGGCATATTCAAGTAACAGAGTTTACCATATCGCAAAGGTCCTACAGACAATTCAAATGACTTTGTCTATTCTTTAAATTGGATGTATTCATCAGAAACGTTTCAGTAAAAACTACAGTGAGCTTTGGTAGGGGTGATGTATTGCTGACAACAATGTCATAAATTGGAAAAGCATTGACAGATACAAAATGTAACCAATGGCCATGGAGAAAATAACTAAATGTTGTATTACAAGCTGTAAAATGTTGAACCAGTTATTCTACACAATTACAACCCAAACAGTCCCTCATGAAGTACAGCTGATGGAGGATTCAGAGCAGCACTTCAACAAAAGCAAAAGTGCAGCCACTAGTACATCAGCATGGCTCTGAGGGATGTACAGACATACTATGCCACAGGAGAGGCAAACTTGGAGTGCCCAATTCCTGGAATTATTGTACCTCGGATTACTGTTCCTATTGGATTACGCCATTCCTCCACCAATATACTTTGAGATATATTCAAGTCACAAACCTATTAGGGAGATAATGCAGAAGCCTTGAATGAGATACTAAAGGGTTTGCAAAATATACAGTGGTAATTAAAATATTATGATATTAAGGCATTCTCTAAGCTTGGTTGTAAGCAATATTTATCAAGACATACCAAGCTTAATTGTTTAGGGATGAAGCTCAGTCACAAGTCAGCATTAATATATTGGACAAGATGTAGTGTAAACCACATATTACCAGGATTGTGGGATACAGATGAGAGAAAATAGATAATCTCAGAAACACAATGTCTGTATATTCTGGTATTATGATAGCTGTGGCATGTGGCACCTTGAACCATGTGAGCAATAATGAAATTCAATCTACAGTCTGCAGCAGGGTTTGCAAACATACCCAAACAGAGCTAGAAAATGTGTACTGGGCCAATGATGTCTGTTGAGATTGAGGATCAAGAAGCCTTGAAACAAGCCAAATGAACTCCATGCCTAACAAAGAATAACACTGATGACCCAAGGTATGGAAAACCCTTTCAATTGACTTGTTACAATGGCAAGACAAAATTTATGAACTATCAACCATTATAGCAACATGAAAGGTGACAAGCCAAAAACAGACAACCAGAGAATCTCATCATTTACATTGACCCTCAATTCCCTGCTCAGATATGTATAACTCTTTTGCCACCAAACAACCAGTTCCTACCACCCCAAGGGGCATTTTGCTATAACCCTCATGAGAATGATAGGTGTTGGTGACATCATTGAAATGACTGTCACAAAGAAATAATTATGACAAAGAATACATTCTTTGAAACCAGTAAATTGAAATTTGAAGAAATAATTAATGACTGTAGTCATATGAATTTGCATCATCTAAAAACACGCGAATGTGGATTAGCTATGGTTAATTGGCAAAATTATGTGATATAATGACTGAGTATTTTATTGCTAATCCAGTTAGACTTGGACATGTTGGTCATATTGTAGAAAGAGACAAGTCAGTCTTTAACAGCCGAAAATATGTTATTAGACACTGGCACTAAAAGGAAGAATTTGAACTGACAGGAAGATCACCAAAGACCAGTTGATACATCTCCTTGCTGAAAACATGGACAGCAATGCTAAGTTACCACAACTGGCCAAGGGAATATCTAAGAGCCTGTGGTACTTCAAGAATGCCCAAAGGTTGCCTCTGGCCTACAAACACAACAGGAGGCATGAATTGTGTCCACAATCTAATTGATTACGGTTAAGTAATTGGATCAATTGTTTCAGCATGAAGTACAAAAAGTGATGCCCATCGTCAATAATTGCATGCTCCAAAAATATTCATCACCTTAACACAGTTACAAGACTGCTTCTCAGTACAATAAGCATGTACCAACCATGCAATCAGGGAATTATTAAGACATACAGAAAGTTTGTTGTTGTTTGTAAGCTAGTTTGTTGTTGTTTGTAAGCTAGTTTGTTGTTGCTTGTAAGCTAGTTAGTTTTCAGATGTACACCTCAATGATGTTTCCAGATGCTGAAAACTTCAGTGAAGAGGACAAACTGAATGTCCTTGATGCATTGTACATATCAAAGACAGCAAGGAAAGACACCACAGCAAATTCCATAGAGAACTGTGTGTAATGATGCAGGTTTCGAGAAACCAGAATCAGAGCACAAAGGAAGACAAGACCAGTTGATGACAATGACGAGGGCAACATTTCCTTGGGATACAGGATATCATTCCTACTATTTCTACAGTGGCAGACTTCACAAATGTTGATGAAAATGTGAAAACCACTTAACCACAGGAAACAGGGGATTGAAGGACATAAAGCATTTAGTGGACTGAAAAATAATCATCTCATTCTTATTATTATTATCCATACTATATAACAAAATAATGATATAATCTCACTATCTATGAATATCTAAAGCTAATTAGCCTATATCTTGCAGAGAACGACTTACCATAGTGATATGGTCTTTCTCTTGTATAAATACATTTGAGAGTAGTTAAGTTACCTTTTTAAAAGGATGACTTTCAACAGTATCATATAGGTATGATGTTTTTACACCTCTATCTTAACCAACTGTGATCTATTCCGAAGCCTGAAAATGTAGCAAATTCCTTTCTAATGTTGTCCAAGTTTAATTAGAATGCAAAATCAGCTTGTCAACATTCTGAACAATGAAGAGAGATATTTTGCAAATAATCTCACCCAGAGCAAATATTGTTTCTGCCAATGTCATCAGATATTCTGAAAGAATAGAAAACTAATATAAGATATAGAGGATAAATAAAAAGTAGAGATTAAACAATGGAAATTTTACATTTCAATACTGATCAATTTTTTATCTGAACAACTGAATTTTACGATTTATTAAAATTACACTGTACAACTTTGTGTGAAGTCAATGTATTTGTAGATTATACATAGACTTTCAGACTGCCCATGTGGTCTCAGGTTCAGTCTCACTTCACAGCATCTTGGACATTTTCTATTATAGCCCCAAGCCAACCAAAGTCTTCTGAGTGGATATGATAGGTAAAAACTGAAAAGAGCTCATCATAGATATTTATATATATCATCGCTTTAACATTCCTTTTCCATGCTTATTTAGTTCAGATGGAGTTAAGACAGATTTTCTATGACTGGATGCCCTTCCTGTTTCCAAGCAAAGCAATATTTATCCATGATTAGGCATTGTTTTAGAATTTTGGAAATGACATTCAGTTATAACAATCACACAATGTTAAGACAAGGAGACACAAACAATCTCACATACATATATGATGTGCTTCTTTCAGTTTCTTCAATTCAGGACTTAGAACATGTCATGACAAGTGATGGTTGTAAATAAGCATCATTGTCATGCAAGTGATGTTTTGTTTCCAGTCTTCCATGGAAAATGTCTGGCCTAGGGAATGTTACCTTACTAAGAAACAGGTGACTGTTGGTGACAGGAAGGGCGTCTGGCCATAGAAAATCTGCTTCAACAAATTTTGCCTGACCCATGTAAAAGGACGTTAAATGATGTTAACTCATTGGCCTATGATGAAAAATATTTCAGCCATGACCACATCTTTCTTCTTTTAGCCATCTAGATTCACCTTTATCATTGTTTAGGCCCAAGACAGATCTGACTGGACAAATCTATGATCAAAAACAGGCTACTTTCAAGAATGCTACTAATTTTATGACACTTCAAACAAAATGGAAAATTAAACTGATAAAGAGATGAGTAACATAAGGTCAAAAAAAATAACTAACAACAAATACCTCAAATCCATTTCAACAAACATCAGTTGAATTGGTGGTAAATTGTGACTGGATGTCATGATTAGTGTTATTCATGTGGATAACCGTGTCGGTGACGGTAGCTGTCAAGAGAATAAAAGTCGGTCTTGAACATCAAAGCATGTGTGGTATATCAAAACAAAAATATTAAATACATAAAATCTTTTTACGGATTTTACCGAACACACCATCAAAACTGCTGGGAAGGAATGACATAAGATATCTATATTGAAGGAATGCCAAAAAAGGCTAAAGAAAAAACGGTTTTAAAGTTTACTTACTGATATAATTGTGAATTGGACTCATATCCCCAGCAGCAATTCTTTTTTTGACACTTGCTGACGATAATATTTTCGTTTCTTTTCGGTTAAAAAACGAACATTCCGTCCTATTGCTGATATTCACCAGCATTGCGAAGTGCTCCACAATCAAACCTTCCTTTGTCCACTTCCTTTTCTGCTCAAAAATTTACATAATCTGTAAAAACAAAAAATGCGATTGTGAGAAAAATCCTTTTCGCTTTCATTTAATTGTCGAATCATGCCGATTATCACGGATTATTTTTCTTACACTCGTTTCCTATCACTATACCGATGTCTGTGATTTCGAAGCTCGCTTTGCAACCACCTGACTTCGGATTCAGTTCCGCTGCATGACACCTCATATGTCTCCTACTACATTCTCACGCAGACCAATCACTTGGGAGTGAAAATCGTAGGCGGAAAGTGTAAGTCCATCATGCATGTATATATGTGAGTTTTCGTATTTGCTTGTCACCACCACCACATGACAACTGGTGTTGGTTTGCTTACGTAGCAGTAACTTTGCAGTTCATTAAAGCCGACCGATAGAATAAGGGTAGATTTGTTCGACTAAATCCTTTAAGGCGATTCTTCAGCATGGTCACAGGGTTAACAAACAGTTTAACGTCGTAAAATCACGCAAGTAAATTGTTCTTCAAAAAAATTGAAGTATATTGCGACAGTTACATCTCGTAGTTTAATGGAAAAACTATGCGGCGTACCAATGCATCCAACACATAAACATATATTTAACATGAAAATCGTACATATATTTTATACAAGAAGACAATCACATTTGTGGGAAGACAGTAGTCACTAATGCTCATGAAGATATGGTGAAAATAAATCATCACTAGTTTCTAATTTTCACCTAAGTTTCCCTTTGGCTAACATCCATCGCCCTTCTAATGTCTATGGATTTTGTCATCATTTGGATCAATAGAATTGAGTGAACGCTTGGCAATTTGATGAATACATATAAGTTGCCGAGACCCACATAGTAAGTGCACCCATCAGATATCAGACGTACGGCAATCAATCAGAATAAGTCTCAGGCTTGTCAAGGTTCGCCCGTTACTTTCCGTGTGCTTGAGAGCACGTGTTGTCAAGTCTCAGACTTGTCAAGATTCGCTCGTTACTTTCCGTGTGCGTGACAGCACGTGTTGTCAACTGTAAACATGAAATATCACTAATACAGCATTTTCTACACACATACATATACATACTATTTTTGTATGCCGTATGGGCAACAGTAACGAAGGAATGCCTTTGTGTGTAGAATGTAAATAACAAAATGTCGCATTTTAAACTTGGCAAAAAGCCTTGGATATTTATAATGTGCGAGTTATGTATGTATATGCACAAAATTCATACATACATACATAACTCCTACATTATAAATATGCAAGGCTTTTCTCAAGTTTAAAATACGACATTGTTTTTGTTATCTACATTCCACACACATACATACTAACAAACAAATCTTGAGAAGTCGGAAACTTATTTCGATTAATTGCCAAACGTGCTCTTTGAAATTTTCATATATCACTATCGTCACTTCCGGCTTATTTTCCAACGAAAAACTGCATGTGAAGTGGCCAATCCTCTAACTGAAATAAAGGATATGGTATCAAATTTTAAAATTCGGCGGGTTTAGGATTAGCTACCCCTTACATCGTGAGGAAGGAAAAGGATACATAATTATATGCCCACTTTCTTACGATTTTCAGTATCCGTGTTTCAAACAAGAATTACGATTCTGAAGGAATTTTGGCCATCATTCATTTTGACATTCGAAAGATTGTCGGAATGGCTGTCACGATTAAAATGAAATGTTTGTTTCTTCGGTATTTTCGTCATTTTATAATATCTCACATTCTGAAACATTCGCATTTTTTCCTCCTAAAAACCAATGTTTTTCAAACTTCTTAACGCTGACCTTTCACCGTACCTTATGTGGTGCAAAGGTACGTTCTTTTACGCTTAGACTAAAACTCGAGGATAATAATTAAAGTCGTATATACAAACGAAAGCAAAACATTCTATAATCGAGCCAAGCTGATCGTAGCACTGCGTCAAAGTAAATTTTCTTCCGCGGCCTCCTTCCACTCTCACATACCCAACAATGTCCTCACATCGACACAGAAGGTAATTTCATATAAATCACGCCTTTTCATCATAAAAAAAAAACATTAACAATAAAAGCTGTTTACAACTTGATTAAATAATCGAGTCGTAAATAGAATAAGAATATGAAATAAATAATCAACTATTATATATGTATACATTACTTACATGTCAATGGAGTGGGATTGTGAGAAGGTCAAAATGAAACCCCACAATGTCGTTAAAATTTCATCTTATGACAAATCCCCACAGGAGACAATAGCATAATGTTTTGCGTTAGATCTTTATATGAACCTAACATCTGACTGATTACCATGTATACAAGTATAACAGTCATTTGAAGCTGATCAACTGCACAGCTTCCAGGGTTCTGGTAGGAAATGAAATGAAAAGAATTGATCGAGACACCGTGTACACCGGTTAAGTCGTTTCTCATTGGCTAATGGTGTTCAGGTGGTCTGTGACATAAACTGATCGTTGTTGTTTAGCCCTAGGTCAGTACTACAGGAGTAGCCTATGGTATGTAATTCCTAGGCTGAAATGTTAGAAGTGATGCAAAATTTCCATTGACACTTTACAGCTCAAATTTCACTCGACAAGTCGTTCATGCGTCACCGTTTTTCTTAAGCATTTACAAAAAATATAGAAACGAATAAATTATTGAACTTTTTAACACAGTGAAAATTTTATGAAGTTGTAAAACTTCAGTGGGTATGTAAAAAAAGCGGATTTGTTATGGCGGAAAGTGAAGCGTTCACAAAACTGAAACATGCGACACTGGAGTAATTTACACGCCGACTAAGTGATTCATTGTATGGAGTGCTGTGTGACACCCTGGACATGTTGCACACTGCCCAGTCTATTTTTTCATCTCTGTAGATTCTGTCGATATCCTCAGCAGAGGAACGCAAGGTGTACTCCATCAGAGCCTGAAAGTTGCTGTTCCTCTGCATTTTATTATTGGTGGTGTGCCTAGCAGTAGTGTTTAGGAGGGTAAATACGGCCATTGACGGTGTAGCTATTTCTGCATGCATGTGTTTTTTAATGTGGGGAAATTGTTTTAAAGACGCTTTTGCAAATGTTTAGCCCCAGATAAACCTTGATTGCGCAGTCAATACGATCAAAAGCCTCCCAACCATGACTCTTCAGTCTTTTTAAGGGTATCCAGAAATGCAAATTACATGTCATTATTGTATAACTGACGCTGCTTAAAATTTTTGAAACGAAACGACAGGTTAACGCACTGCAGCTTGTAGACGTAACCTCTTGACAATATTGTTATGCTATTATTGCCAAACAAAAAACATAAGTCATTTCCAATTAAAGTAATTCTAGTTAATAATTTTTTTGATGAACGCGAACTTGTCTATGAATATAGTCTTTCTTCGTTTAATGCTTGTGATCATTTAGTAGGCCTGTGTAAAAGTATATATGAAAATAAAACTGTTACCAAAGTGATGTCTCATCATATCAAAATGTATTAACCCTTTGAAGTCGGGTATAAATAGCAAGTTTTTTCATGCGAGACGCAAAAAAAGGGTGGGGGGGATAGATGATAATCAATCAAATAACTTATAATGCAAACGTGGCTTATATACCACAGCCGTCTTCAGAATTTAGCAGTGTGTCAATAAGCCACACCCGGTCTTAAAGGGTTAATATTGCAAAGAACGTGTTTGTCCAACACTTCGATGAAGATTTTCTAAATGAACGTCTAAAAATAGGAAATTTTTTTTCACAATTAGTAGAATCTAATTATATTACCGTTAACAAGCTTCCAGGAGCATACATATTTTGATTTGGTAGTTTTAGAAACGTGTGGTGCAAATGAAATTGTATATGCCTTGAGCAAAAAGGAAAAAGCTAGTAAAAAACGTAATTAATATTTAAAAATCTATTAGTTACTGGGACTTACAAAATCAGTGTAGGAGCGAATAATCACTACCAGTGTGATAAACGAAGTTCTATCGTTACCTCTGTGTAAATGTCCATGTGACATTCTTTGTAATTTTTAAATTTCTATATCAGATACTTGTTCTGAATATCTCTCTAGAAACATCGAATTTTTCGGAGCAGAAAATTATAAATGGTTTTCAACTAAATTGTATAATTTACTTTAAGAAGATAGGGGCGTGGTTTTAGAGAATCTGGCTGCTATTTCTAGCACGACGAGTGACTACTGCATTAATAAAGTATTACGTAATTGTAATAATGTTCTTATGGTGTTTTGTATTAGTTTGGCTACTATGGATGATTTTTTTTATTTTACAGTATACTACAGCCGTCTTCTTTGGTACAAATAATTTGTTTGTTTAACCTGAGGTCAGTTCTCCTTCAGCAGAATATGATTAAAAGCATTCTTGTCGTGACCATCGCATCTTCAGATACATTTCTTTTTAAACGTGGTAAAATGGTATACCTCTGACTTCGTCACCCAAAGTGTCCTTCCTTGGTACTCGTGTACCAAGGTCCCTGTAAGAATCAGGGAGAGATAATTAAAACTGTCAGAAGTGGATGAGAAATTTAGAAATTTGTGAAGACTACTCTTGAAAAAAAGAGATGTCACATCTAGCTGTCATTAAAACGAAGCTGTTGCTTATTATTTATTATTTTAGTTATTTCATTATAAATCTCAACTTTATTATAAAGTAAATTTCCACAACATAATATTTGTAATATTGTAACAACTTAAGTGAAAATGTTATATGGTTATTGTAGGGATCTAGCTTGACCCTGCCTGAGATTTGAAACCAAATCCACCCGCTTGTTGCTTGTCAAAACGAGCGGGAAATCCCCTCCACACCAGATAATGGATGAGGAAACACTCGACCCCCTACGATCTGTGCTGGTCAAGGAAAGGTCAGTCCTTTGTTTAGGGTTTGAACTACATTACTGACCATAATCTATATAACAGAGAGAATTTCCGATCTCTTCCTCTTTTGTGTCAGTCAGACCAAGGAGCAACACTTTTCTGTCAGCCATGACCAAGAGCAGCACTTTCCTCGGCCACAAGAAAGATGATGCCACCTCTATCCTTTCTAGTCAGCACCGTGCATTCCTTACTCTTTCACTCTCTACTGACAGACAACCTTTTTCTACACTACTAACCATTGAGCCAACCTTGTCACTATCACTAGAAGAGCTACTGTCTCTTTAACTACCTGTTGGGCAAACAAATAAACACATGTAAATAATATTTCTTCCTTCTTGGTCTTGATTTTTTGATGTTTACTGGTTACTTCAACGCGAGAACCTTGAAGTGTTACATCTACATGCTACATTCAGTAGTGGGCTACATCATATCGACCTGATATCATATCTTTTATCCAGCCCGCTACAGTTATAAATTGAGAAGTAAATGGAGATCAAAAGAATAACATGCGTTTAGTTTCACGCATCATTCAAATGTCTGTTAAAACAATTATGATGGATTCCTGTCAACAGCACATAAACTCTTAAATATTGGTAAAGATAGCATTGGTTCCAATGATTTAGAGATGTCACATTGTATTGGTTGTTAATTAATGAATTTCAAATTGGCAACCTTAACAGTATGGTCTAATAGGGTATGCAAGCAACTGATTTAAATGGCATTAATTGCAAAATCTGGTCAAATTATCTTACATTTGATATCAGTAGCCCTTGAACTGAATAAATTACATTTATTGAACTATCGTGTGAAATGAATAATTAAACATTAAGAATCTGTGTAGCCTGAAGATGTATCAGGCCAAGATGAAATGTATGAAGATGGCACAAGTATCACTGGAACTCATTAGGAACTGATCCTAGCAAGGTGTAGAAGGAGCCAGGCAAGTCAACCCACAGTTTATGGAACCTCCTGTCACAAGTCCCAGAACGCTGTTGGGTAAAGTAACCTCAAAATATCAAGGAGGAAAAGTGATGACAGACTGATAAAGATGGTGACTACATCTTTGAAGCAACAACCAAAGATGATGTGAATCAATTCCTCCAGGCAATGACTACTGTTATCATTAGTCTTGCAGTGGAATGGTCTGGACCAGAAGTGTAGAAAAAAGGTAAACATCTCTATGTTATGAGTAAGAGAGGTGGATGAAAAAAACAGCACAAGTTGAAAAACAAAAAAGTCAAATTATTTCCAAAACATTTTTTATTATTCAATAAAGCATAACAACAACAATGATAATAATAATAATAATAATAATAATAATGGTTTCTTACGTGGGCACAAAACCTAACATATTGAAGGGAAGGAACAGTCAATTAAATCGACCCCAAAATTTGATTGGTACTTTATTTTATCAATCCTGGAAGGATAAAAAGCTACATCAACTTTGGTGTGATTTGAACCCAGAATGTAAAGGGATGTAAAATAATGCAAAGTATTTTGTACAATACTCTAACAATTCTCCCATCACCACCTTAATATTGGATTCACATTTTGGCACAAGGCCAGCAATTTCAGGGGAGGGGTAAGTCAATTACATCGACCCCAGTACTCAACTGGTACTTGTTTTATCGACCCCCAAAAGGATGAAAGGTAAAGTCAACCCCAGCGGAATTTGAACTCAGAACGTAAAGGTGGATGAAATGCTTTTAAAGAATTGCGTCCAACATGTTAACGATTCTGCCAGCTTACCACCTTCGTCACCACCATAATGTTGATAATTGTTTGTAAGGTACAAAGGGAGGGAGGGAGGGAGTTAATTGATTACACTGACACCACTAACTGGTACTTTATTTTTCAACCCAAGAAGGATGAAAAGGTAAAATTGGTTTCAGTGGGATTTGAACTCAGAATGTAAAGAGCCATAACTAAATACCACAAGCCATTTTTGTTCAACTCTGTGACAATTCTGCTTTTACCACCTTAATAATCCTTTCTACTATAGGCACAAGGCCTGAAATTTTGGGAGGAAGGGGGTTGGTCAGTTCCATTGACCCCAGTGCTCAACTGGTACTTATTTTATCGACCCTGAAAGGATGAAAGGCAAAGTCAACCTTGGTGACATTTGAACTCAGAACGTAAAGAGTCAAAAGAAATGCTGCTAAGCATTTTGTCCATTGCCCTAACGATGCTGATGCTGCCAGCTCGCTGCCTTACATGATAATAATAATAATAATAATAATAATAATGATATATGATGATAGGAATGTATGATAAAAGTCTAAAAAATTATTCCAAAGACTTTAGCAAAAGAATTAAAATTAAAAAAAATTTATAGAAAAATGTTTACTGCTGCAATGATATTTACAGACATATTTTAAAATACTTGTTTA
This sequence comes from Octopus bimaculoides, assembly GCF_046866305.1. Classification (NCBI taxonomy): domain Eukaryota; kingdom Metazoa; phylum Mollusca; class Cephalopoda; order Octopoda; family Octopodidae; genus Octopus; species Octopus bimaculoides. The sequence goes on along the minus strand of NC_142948.1, from coordinate 31,662,871 downwards.
CATTTATTTATTTATTTATTCTCTTTGTAAAAATTAAAATTAGGATCAAAACTGGGAGAAACAGGTTCAAATGACACCAGAAATTTGTAGGAATTAATGCATGTCACATATTTTCCTTTTTTTTTTTTTTTTCTTTTTGATTTTCTGCCAGTATAGGGTTTCCATACCGAATGTTAAGGGTCATTGCTAGAAAACATGAGAATCTCCCTCGCCTATCTATCAAGGGGTCAGTCGTTGTCTTCTGTTTAACTCTGTCTGATAGAGTTAGGGGGAGAACACTGGGGTGGGAAAGGAAGGTAGGAAGTAAGGAAAGAAGGAAGGAAAGGAGGTGCTTTTTGACTATTCTTTGTCTTGACATCATCTTGTGCCCTAATTGTTTTTGTTGATGATGTTAGACCTCAAGTCAACTCTGACTGAGCAAATTTATAATCAAAAACGTTCCAGCTTCACTGTCCTGATTTGAGGGAAATTTTGCTGCTATTTCTAGTAGGTCAAGCAACTCTGCAGAGGTTCCCTCATTGGCTTAAATGGCCCAGAGTTTTAATAAAAGGCTATTAGCTAGAACCTTTGTGGTTCCCAATCAAGGTAAGGAAGTGAATAATTCTTAATCCTATTCAATGGAAGAAATTTGAACAATATTAATAACAGGTTCTAATTAAGATACGAGGGCCAGAAATACTGAAAGGAATTATGTCCAAAGCACTAATGATTCTAACAATCAATCGTTCTTTAATAACATTTAAAAAAATTTAGGTACAGAGCCAGTAATTCAGAAGGGAGAGACATCATCAACACAAGTACTTGACTGGTATATTATTAAATTGATCCAGGATTGATGAAAGTAAAGTTGACCTTAATAGAATTTGAACTCAGACTGTAATCAGCCATTGTATTTACTAATAATAGAAGTTAGAGGGGCTAATGTAAATCTTTAAAGACAAGAAAATGCTCACACACACATACACACAAAAATAGAATTCAAGCTAGTTGAGCTCCAAAGTTTGCTGCCACAAGTTTGACAAGACATGTCTAAATGTAAAATACAAAGTGTAAGAAATATTAGCAAAACTATTTACAGTTATAATTTTTATACAATTATACATTTACAGAGAAATTGTAAAGAATTAAATATATGTGTGTGTGAGTGAGAGGGAGAAAGAGAGAGACAGACAGAGACAGGGTGTATGTGCTTGTGTACGTGTATATATAGACATGTATATATTCATATGTAGATATATGTATATGTTAGTGTGTACACATAGACACACACAAATATATATGAACCAAGTATATCCATTAAAGCTTTAACAATACATTTTGATATATTACAATGTGACTTTCCATTCAGTGTCTAAAATGAGATTTCTATAAATGGAAATTCACAAACTGGATTGGTTTACACAAAATTTGCTTTCTGTAAGTGATTGGCATGAGGCCACTCATGTGTAGGGAGAGGAGATATTAGTCAATTTGAATTGTCTCCAATTCTTATCTTTTGTGTTCATTCTTTTTTTTTTCCCTCAATATATTTCTTGTTGACCTCTCAAGGATGAAAGGCAGAGTCAACTCTGTCAGGATTTGAAGCCAGATGTAAAGAAGAAGTAAAATTAAACACTAAGACATTTAGTTCTAGATTTCTGTCTTTTCATTACCATTAGTAATAACAATTTCTAACATTGGCACAAAACCAGAAAAATTTAGGGTGGAGGTGTAATGTGCAGACGATAATGTCTTGTGTTTAACTTTTATCTAACCGGGAAAAGGATGAAAGGTAAAGTTGCCCATAGGAGGGTTCTTATTACTACTTCTACTACTACTACTACTATTACAATAATGAATTCTGTTCTAGGCACAAGGCTAGCAACCTTGAGAGGAAGGATAGTTCATACTTACACCCCAGCACTTGACTGGTTCTCTATTTTATCTGCCCTTGAGGAAAGAAAGGATTTGAACACATAACTATAGAGCTGTAACTAAATATAACTAGGCATCTTTTCTGATATTCTACCAATTTTGCAAAGTCATAATTTTTAATATAGTCAAATAAATCAACTCCAGCCTACATTGGTATTTATTTCCTCAACCACCAAACAATAAAATATTTAATGTCTATATTATATTATATGATAATAATTTCTATCATTGACAAAGTCCAAAAATTAGCCATATAATCAATAAAATCGACACCTGGCATTTATCTTATCTGACCCCAGAGAGATGAAATAATTCAAGGTATTATGGGATATAACTAAATACTGCAGGGAATTTTGTCTGTTGCTCAAACAGGTCTTCCAATGGAATAATATTGAGTTAACTTTGTTGCAAGATCTAGCAATGTGAGGGGAGACATTATAGGCAGTTGATTTAAACCCAGTATATAGCTAACTGGTGCTTATTATGTTGACTACTAACTTTTATTGGTTAACGCTAGCCTAATTGGAACAAAGGGGAGATGAAAGCCAAAACTGACTGAATAAGATTTGAACTCAGAATGTAAAAAGAAAACATAACCAAGGGAGATAACTAAAGTATTTTGTCCAACGCTCAAACAATCCTACCTGTAACGAAGATAAACTCTGTTTTACAGGATGATCTTAAAAATATACAGTTTTATTACTGTTGTTATAAAAGTAGAATCAGTAGACTGTCAGAAAATGCCTTGCGGTTATTTGGTTGTTGTTTTTTAATGTTCTGACTTCATATACTGTGAAGGATAACTTTGTCTTTTGTTCTTGCAGACTCAATAAAATACATCCCAGAATCTTCCTATGTTTAATGAGACTATAAATTTTCACTGGGGAATTTTCTCTCCCAGATGCAGGCTCAGGCAAGGTTTCTTTGTTGTAGAAAGACCAGCAGTTGTCCATACATGCAAGTCTCCCTTTCTCTACACCACTGATATTGTCTATGGGAAAGGTAAAGGTAAAGAGCAAATAATACAGTTTGGTCAATACGCCATTGTTGAAGGTGTGTGTTACTGTCAGAAGGCAAAAAAAACTCACACAACAAGGTATCTTGCCTAGCACTCTAACAATTCCACTAACTCCCCACTCTTGATGGCGCTTCATTATCAACAGTATAATGATGAAAAACAAAATTGACCACAGTGGGGTTTGAACTCAGAATATAGAGAGGTGGAACAAATAGCACAAAGCAGTCTATCTGACATTCAAACCACTCTACCAATTTGTCAACCCTATTAGATAAAATAAAATACCAGTTAAGTACTAAACTCAGTTCAAATTATCACATCTTCCACAACAAAACCTTTATAGCTTTGTGCCTATGTTAGAATCATTATTATTATTACTATCAGTACTTTTCAACAGTTTCATGCGAGATTCTACTGCATTACTAGGTGCATCTCTTTGTTTCATATGCATGTGCAGCTTTGTCTTTTTGAAGTAAGGAACTGTGTTTGTACAGTGCATTTTATTTTGTTGTGGGGATTGTTTGTTGTTTCAAGTGTCGCTTTCTTGTTATATCTGTTTGTTGTGTAGAATAAATATGTACAATGTGTGTTCCAATATTTTGTTACATAACAGCTGTATTTTGTATATGTTGTGAGAGATACTGTGTTTTAGTGTTGAATGGTCATTATGCAAAGTATGTGCTGTGCAGGTTGTGTTGTTTCATTGGGTGACAACTGTGTAAAATATGAGTGGCATGATTTTCTGCTGAAGATGTTAGGGATGTTCACAGTACAGGGTGTTGACCGTGTAGAGTGTGTTTTGAATATATTATTACAGTACATGATGTTATTATTACTAAAAGTGCTTGAATGCATAATTAAATAGATAAAAAAAAAACACAGATATGTTATAATTGTATGAGATAGGTGGGAGGCAAGATTAAGTGAGAGAGGATATGTTTGTGATGTTAGATTAACTGGAATTATAATGGTCAGTTGAATAGGAGAGGAGCAAGTGAGCGGGTGAATGATGAGTATTATGTGATGGTAGTTGTGGTGTGGTGTGGTGGTGTAGTGGTGGCTGTAAGATGGGATTATCCCCATTTAATTTAATTGATCTCTTGGTGAAAGCTAAGATGTCTGAGAATTTGGTGAGAAGGGAACTAAAAGTAGTCAGAAATAACGAGAAATTAAATAGTCAATTAATGAATTAACAGTTGTAGATCTGTTGAGAAATTATTGTATATTAATAATAGATCAACAGATGTGAATTTGTTAATCAACAGTAGTAGATTAATAAATCAAAAGATGCTGAGTGGTTGAGCAACTGTTTGGGGTTATTAGATTAACAAATTTGTATTTATTGAGCAACTGTTGTGATTTAAGATATGAATGGATGTGAATTTGTTGATCCACATTAGATTAGCAGAGAGTTGCAGAAAGAAAGGAAAGTCTATAAGGACAAAGCCAACAGGGAAGTCTTCAGGCAAAGTTTGGGTTAAAAGGGAGGTTTTAAGACTAAGGGGTGGTCAATATTGATGTACTAAGGCTAATACTTAGTAAATAAGGAGATGTTAAAACTAATATGGTAGTAAAAGGGACTGTTACGTAATGTTGAAAGAGAAATAACAAAAAACATATACACACAGACATGTTCAAACATGCAGCCACATGTATACATAACACTTTCAAGTAAAAAATATATTAAAGAAACAATAAGGGAAGGTAAAAAAGATTGATTTAAAATAAATGTATTTGTGGAATTTAGGGGTTTGTATTGGTGGGATTTTAGGGGACTGCACTGTAGGATCTACATTGGTGAAGTTGAGTGGTTGCATTTATTTGTGGAAATTTAGGATACTGTTTGGTTAAAGATTGGAAGTATATAGGAAGAGAGTTAAAAAAACTCTATTAATAGGATTTAAGGGGCTGTATTAGTGTAACATAAGAGATTGCACTAGTAAAGATAAGAGTTTGAAAAGAGAAGTCAAGAAAGAATAAAAGTTGAAATTTTAAAAGAGAAATTTTGATCAATTGAGGCATGAGAATAAAATACTAAAAAAGGAAAAAAAGAAACTGTATAAGAGTTCAAGAAAGAAAGATGACAAGGGTGTCGTTAAAGATTCCACCTTCTGTATCCATACCGCCATGGATGAGACAAACTGTGTATGTCTCCCTCGAACTGCACTCCACGTTTTCTACAGATTCACACCCTACAATAAAAGACAGAAAAGAAAACTCAGAGAGGAAGGCATTTTATGAATGTCAATCATTATATAGTCAAATAAGTAGGAGATATTCTAAAATATAGAAGTGCATTAGCACCACAAATTCTCAACATACACTATGTTGAGCATATATATATATATATATATATATATATATACACATACATATATATACACGCCACACACACACATAAACACATATATATATTATATATATATATATATGTAAATTTAATTAGAGGATATGTTAATCTCGTGAAGGGATGGTTGTATCCAAGGAAATACTGAGAAAAACCAAAGCATTGAGTTCTACCCAGATCAGATGGTGAACACACAGAACAACCGTTGGCTTAACATGTTCCGAAAGTGATAAAAATCAAATATTCAGTCAGCATCATAATGTTTGGAGTGATCACTAATGATGGCAACATTATGCCTCCATTCATCTTCCCACATGGCCTTAGATTCAACACAAAGGCCTACATCAAGTGCCTGGAGGAGGTAGAGCTGCTCTGGGTCAAGAGGGAGGCTGCTGAAAGACCCTGTGTCTGGCAACATGACTCAGCACCATGCCACACATGCAGCAGAACCCAATCATGGCTGTCAGACAATTTCTGCAGCCACATCACCCGCTAACATCTGGTCACCTAACTCCCCAGACTGCAACCCCCTTGATTATTATGTGTGGGTTGCAGTTGAGCGAAAGTCCAACAAAACTCCCGGCTTTGCCCGGGTTAAAGAGAATAATGAAATCTAAAAACGCCGTCTAGACTACGCAACCCTCAACTGTTAGTAGCTACGATACCATATTTCTACATTAATAACTCTCCAATCCATGCCAGCATGGAACATAGACATTAAGTGGAATGCCAGTCTCTCATCTAGGAGGGCCTTGAAATCAATGTTACCAACTGGGGACTATGTATGTCGCAGTGATAATAAAAAGACCCAAAGGAGGTCTGCAACGAAATAATTTTACTCAACACTTTGCAAGTGAATCAGTGGAGGCAAAGATGCGTCTCATTTACTCGACAATTTATGCACCACATTGCAGAAATCACAATGTAAGTATATCTGAAAGGGTAGTCTTACACTGTTGTACCGTTGAATTACAAATAATGCTCATCTGTTATGTTCGGGTTAAAATTTCATCAACATCAAAAATATATGAATTTTCATGGGAGTTATGGCCGTTATACATAGAATATAATTTCCAAATTTCATAAAGATCCGTTCAGTACTTTTGATGTAGTTTTGGATAAGAAAACAAATGACTAATGTGTGTGTTTGTGTGTGATGGGTGTATATATGTATAGCTATCTGTATGCATGTATATATATATATATATGTGCACATATTACATGTATATCTATATATATATATATATATATATATATATATACATCTACACATATGTATACATATACATGTATGCATATAGATCTATATCTATATATATATATATACGTATATCTATGCATATACGTGTACATATACATGTATATGTATACATATACATCTCTTTCTCTCTCTCTGAAAGTATCTGTCATTACAGTATCGAAATGTAATTGTTTCAGTTAGTGGAATAACGTGTACATATACATCTATATGTATACATATACATCTCTCTCTCTCTTTCTCTCTTTCTCTCTCTCTCTGAAAGTATCTGTCATTACAGTATCGAAATGTGATTGTTTCAGTTAGTAGAATAGTTTCATTTTTAAAGTGAAAGTATTTGACATGAGTGTTTTTGTTTCACTTTTGACACGTAATACTTAAATAGTGGAGGAGATATTATGTTGCCGTGGGCTCGAACTCTGCAAGAAGTTAAACATTTTTTTTGACTAAAACACAACTGGAACCCTAAGTAAGGCATGTGTAAAATTTGAATGAAATTGGTTGCGTAGTTCTCGAGTTTTAGGGATTCACACAGACAGACAGACAGACAGACACACATTCTCATTTTATATATATATATATATATATATATATATATATATACACATACATATATATACACACCACACACACACATAAATACATATATATATTATATATATATATATATATATATATATTATATATATATATATATATATATGTAAATTTAATTAGAGGATATGTTAATCTCGTGAAGGGATGGTTGTATCCAAGGAAATACTGAGAAAAACCAAAGCATTGAGTTCTACCCAGATCAGATGGTGAACACACAGAACAACCGTTGGCTTAACATGTTCCGAAAGTGATAAAAATCAAATATTCAGTCAGCATCATAATGTTTGGAGTGATCACTAATGATGGCAACATTATGCCTCCATTCATCTTCCCACATGGCCTTAGATTCAACACAAAGGCCTACATCAAGTGCCTGGAGGAGGTAGAGCTGCTCTGGGTCAAGAGGGAGGCTGCTGAAAGACCCTGTGTCTGGCAACATGACTCAGCACCATGCCACACATGCAGCAGAACCCAATCATGGCTGTCAGACAATTTCTGCAGCCACATCACCCGCTAACATCTGGTCACCTAACTCCCCAGACTGCAACCCCCTTGATTATTATGTGTGGGTTGCAGTTGAGCGAAAGTCCAACAAAACTCCTTGTAATATCAAAGATGAACTAAAGGCAGGGATTATGGCAGCATTCATCAACTTAAACAAAGAGACCTTCCAGAAGTGTTGCAGGAGCAGTTTGTCTAAAGCCTTCCCACTAAAAGTTATAATCCCAACAAGATTTGAACTCAATACATCGAGCCAACAGAACACTTATCAAATTTACAGTGCTCCCACTATTCTGCTTAACTTATTTACAGCTAAGAGAACTGGGCCATTAGAGCATGTTAAGTTTCTTGATCACAGGCACAACACAATGCTAGTGCAAAGAGATGTAAACCACTGAACCTTCACCTTTTTGTTTTTAGTAAGGGAAACGAGGTGGAAGGAGGCAACATGATAATGGCCCTCCAAGACTGGTGACATGGATATTATCAGTAGGTTAATTACAGCCAGAAATTAGAAAAAAAAAAAAGAGGGAGGGTTTCAGAAGGTGGCGGTTCTGGAGAGAAAAGATTATGAAACAAAGAATGCGACAGAAAGTGGAAGAAGATGAAGAGATGAGGTAACAAGCATGTATGCTTCCATTTCATATTAGTTTTAAATGTCAAGTGTAAACATTTTTATAAGAGGGAGATGAAAGCTTCTTAATTGAAGAATGGCAAACCACTTGGAATTGTCTTTTGAATTTTGACAAACACACGCGAGAGATGGTGAGAGGTAGAAAAAAAGAGAGAGAGCATTCATTCAGAAATAGTATTGTGTAGGAAGTACTTGAAAGAATAAGTATGGCACTGGGAACTACTATTACTACTACTACTGCTACTTCCACCCTCATTATTTCTACTAACTGCTTCACTATTTCCACATACAACAACACAACAAGCATTACTGTTAATGAAGAGACCTCAACGATGCTAGAAATTGTAGCCAAATCACTCTCAAACCACACCCTACCATTTAAAAATAAAGGAAGATCATGGGTAAATGCAGACCTAGATACATTATGTCTGAAAGACAAAAAAAAACAAAAGAGAAAAACAACCAGATGGTCATGACCGGAATGTTTTTGATCAATAGCTTTTTCAATCTGAGCTGACCTTAGCTAACAATGGTGAAAAAAATATCAATGTTAATTTATTGATGCATTTGGGCAAGTCTGTCTGTATTATCAGACAATAGGAAAAAAATGTTTAAAAAAAATTCAAAACTCTGCAAAAATTCTTCATGATTCAAAACATTGCTTACTTTTTACTGATATATATACACAAGGCCTGATCAAAGACTACTAGTACTGTTGCTATGGTAATGGAGCTAAAGTAGGCAGAGTGAAGTTGTTTGGTACAAACTGACCTTGAACTTTGTTGTGCATGTACACTAAGTTATAATGTTCTCAAACAGTTCCGTTGTTTATGACAGTGCTCAATGTCTGTAGAGTGTAGGTCATCTCAAAAAGAAGATCAGGTTTCTGCTGTACAGGATCTCCTTGATTGTGTTGAGGAAGATGAAAACCTTTTGAAAACAGTCATAACAGATGTCAAATTGTGGGTCTATAGCTATGACCCCAAAACCAAGGCAAAAAATGAAATCCTGCTTGAAAGGAACGAGATTTCAGGACATCAAGGAAATCTAAGAGAATGCAACAAGGCAGCTGCTTGCTAATCCAAAAGAGTTCCAGGAATGCTTCGATCAATAGAAACGATGCTGGATAAAGTGTGTGATTTGAGAAGTAGACTACTTCTAAGGAGATTAAATACTGAATTGATGTGTTGTAGTTTTCTTTTTATAGCACCAGTCTCGATACTTTTTGATCAGACCTCACACATACACACAGAGAAGAGAAGTGAGAGAGAAGACTCATGAGTGTGCACAAACTAGTAAGTGCTCAGAGATTTGTGAGTGTGTTGTCATATATCACCAAAACCAGCTGGATAGAGAAAAAACTGTTATCTTTCCAGATATAGCCATCACATTTTCCTTGTAAACACTGTGCATTGAAGGCTATATTATCTGGTGAATTTTCTTTTTTCTAAGAGGGTAGAGTAAGATTTGAGGGAGATTCGACTGCTATTTCTCTGTATTGAGTGACAGTCATTCTCTCCCTCGTTGACTCCAATGTGCACATAACTTAGAGTGTGTGTGTGTGTGTGTGTGAGTGAAAGTAACAAATAACTTTTGTGACAAAGACATGCTGTAACAGAGCCAAATGGAAACACAACAACAACAACAACAGCATCAGCAACAACACAGACAAATAACAGAAAGGGTAAAACAGGAAGTGGAGAGACAATACCATTGGAAGCCTGAAGCTCTTCCTCGGTGGATTCCTCAGGGTCTTCCGAGGGTTCCAAGTTCTCAACATCTGAACCACTTTTTTGTGATTGTGGCTGATCTAAAGTTATTTCAGTGATGGTCATGGCAAAGTCTAGACGCGGTCTTGGTGCTGGTGCATCAACGGCAATTCGGGTAGAAATCAGTGAAACTATAGAGATAAAACACAATAAATTGGAAGGTGGTATAGGTGTTGTAGAAGGTGGTAGTAGTAGTGGTGTGATAATGTGAGCAGTGGTGGTGGTGGCAGTGGTAGTAGTAGTGGTGGTAGCGGTAGTAGTAATAATAATAGTAGTGATGGTGGTGGTGGTAGTAGTAGTGGTGGTGTGATGATGTGAGCAGTGGTTGTGGTGGTAGTAGTAGTAGTGGTGTGATGATGTGAGCAGTGATTGTGGTGGTAGTAGTAGTAGTAGCAGCAGTAGTAGTGGTAGTAGTGGTGTAAGTAGTAGTAGTAGTAGTGGTGTAAGTAGTAGTAGTAGTAATGTTGTGATGGTTATGGTGGTGTAAATAGTGGTTGTGGTTGTGGGGATAGTAGTTGTAATAGTCCTTTCTATTATTGGCACAAGGCCTGAAGTTTTTTGCAACGAGGGAGACTAGTCGATTACATAGACCCCAGAATTTCACTGGTACTTAATTTATCGACCCCGAAAGGATGAAAGGCAAAGTTGACCTCGGTGGAATTTGAACTCAAAATGTAGCGACAGGCGAAATACCACTAAGCATATCACCTGGCGTGCTAATGATTCTGCCAGCTTGTCACCTTTAGTAGTAGTAATAGTGGTGTGGTGGTAGTGATAGTAGTGCAGGTAGTGGATGTAGTGGTGGCAGTAGTGATTGTAGTGGCATAGACAGAAGTTGTGGTGGTAGTAGTTGTAGTATGGTAGTGTTGGCAGTTGTCATGGTGGTGTAAGTAGGGGTTGTAGTAGCAGTGATGTGGTGGTATAGGTATGGTTACAGTGGTGTTAAATGTAGTTGTAACAGTAGTTAGTGGTGGTGGTTTATAGTAGTGTAGATAATGGTTGTGGTGTTGGTAGATAATATGGTAGTGTCAGTAGTGGTTATGATGGTGTAAGTAGAGAAGGAGATGTTATGGTGGTTGTGATGGAAATAATGTAGAGATGGGCAATCACTCACCTGTGTCCACTTGGTAAAAATCATTGAGTGCACCATCTACAGACATTCCTCCAAAGATGTAGATGTTATCACCATTGGCAACAGCACCGTGAGCAGCACGAGCAGAAGGATGTTGACCTGATACCTCCAGCTGTTGCCATGACTCCGTCTCCAGATCCAAAACATGGAAGTCATCAAAGAACTTGTCCTCACACAGTCCTCCATGGATGTAGACTTTCTTGTCAATACTAACTGAGACATGTCCAAGACGAGGTTTTGGTGCTGGTCCCTTGATATCCAGTGTGAACCAGGTGGATGTGGACACACTGAAGGAGTGCACCTTAGCATCTAGCACTGGGCTTGTGCCTTGTGCTCCACCACCAAAGATGACAAACTGGTCATCAACAGAGGTGGTAGAGTGGTGGGTCCTGGGAACTGGTATGTCCCCTTTGGGGGTTAGCGTCAGCCATTTGTTGGCATCGGTATCCAAGTATTGGATGTCATTGAGAGTGTCAGTTTGGTTTGCTCCACCAAAGATATAGATAGAGCTGGAATTATTCCGAGTGGAAAACAGTGACTGTTCATAGCGGGGCATGAATCCGGTGAACTCTTTGTAACCCCATTGCCAAGAGTTCAAGTCTAGAATTGGATTATCAGAGAATGTGTTATCTGGATTGGCACCACCGATTAGATAAAGCTGTCCATTGTTATTAGGTGCCTCTGTGTTGCTTGGTTTCACTACACAAGCGCTATGTCCTACCCTACATTTTGGTGCATCTCCACTAGTTTCAAGCAAGTACCACACAAAAGCAACAGGCTTACTATTAGCATTGAAATAAGGCAGAATCTCCATGCCTCAAAAAGCAGCATATATATAAATGTATATCTATGTAACCCATCCAAAAGTCATTAATCAACTTGTCGTCCTCAATTTTGTCCCTATCATATTTCCCCCACCCATCTTATTCTTGCTCAATACCTTAAAGTAAAGCTTGACAAAGTAGAAGGCGTTCTCTGGCTGTCATGAGCTTTAGAGTATTGTGCATGTTTTCGAAGCTATTTTATCTTGTCTGGTAACAATGTTTCGATCGGTTGTGACACATCCTTTTTTGCCACCACTCCACTGTTGCCATAGTGATCCACCTGAATGAAGTTGGATGTTGACGGGAATGGTTTGTTTGAAAACTGGGAATAATTTGACCTCTTCTTCTTCTGGATTTGCTGGAAAATTAGCAACGCCGTGTCTTCATAGCGTTGGTGTATATGGAATGTAGACTCCAAGTATGGCACCGGTGGTTTATTCATTTAGTTGCAGGATGACAGATCACTAAACCTACAAAAGACAAAAAAAAAAATAATAAAAATAAAAGGAAAAAAAATCAATACACTTACTCTCTTTTACTTGTTGTATGTATATATATATATATATATATATATATATATATATATGTATACACACACGATGGGCTTCTTTCAGTTTCCATCTACCAAATCCACTCGCAAATTGTGCTGGTATGGTCTGTGATGTATATGAAGTGCCAATCTCTAAATGTGCCCTTTATGTTCATGCCCCCACAAACCTGTCCCTGACAAACCTCTCCCATGCATTCCACACACCCCTCCTCCACCTGTGTTCATCATTCACTGTATTTCCTTCCCCTCTATCTCCCACTCTTCCTCATTAACCTACCTGCACACAATGTGTCCCTGTCAACTCTCCACCCAACAAAATATCTTCTTAAACCCTCCCTCTACCTATTTCCACTCACTACATTCGCTTCCATCTCCCACTCTCCTTTCACAATCTTGCAAACTTTCCCGCCCACCCACCCTATCCAAACCCTGATCTACTTCACTATATACACTTCCTCGTAACTTGGGCATACACCCTGTCACATCTTCATAGTCTTATCTCACTCCAACTTAAGTAGCCATGTATCTCAACTGTTTCTCTCCCTCTGTTCGTACTTTAACTTCTCATCAACTGGCACAAAACCACCTTCCCCAGAACAAACTGAGGGGCTCCTGTCTTGCACATTACTTGGTGACCTAGGTGATGTTGGTGTTTTATAAAAAGCATTCAGTACATTCTGTCAAGTGATTGGCGTCAGGAAGGGCATCCAGCCAAAGAAACCATGCCAAAGCAGACAATAAAGCTTGGTGCAGTCTCCAGACTTGCCAAATTGTCTGACTCATGTCAGTATGGACGGAGAAGGTTAAACAATAAATTATATCGTGTGTGTGTGTGTGTGTGCATACACTTGTCTTAACATCACATGATGGTTGTAAATGAGCATCACCATCACACAAGTGTTGTTGTTCATTTCCAGTCTTCCATGGAAAACATGCTGATCCATGCTGGTATGGGTTAGATGGGTTGACAGGATCTAGTGAGCCACAGGGCTGCGCTGAGCTCCTGTGTCAGCTTTGGCATGGTTTCTGCAACTGGATACCCTTCCTCATGCCAACCATATTACAGTCTGTACTAGATACTTTTTCATGTCACCAGCACCAGTGAGATTGCCAAGTAACTGGCAAGACAGAAAGAGAAGAGGGAGAAAGGAAAAAGCTCCTGTTACAAAGTGGCAGGCAGGAAGATAGCTTTATACCAAGTGTTGAAAGACTAAAGACTGATAGAGGGACAAGCATAGGTGTTTTGCGGTACAGGGAATACCTGGCTTACCCACATTATATAGGAGTGGGTGGGAGTAACTGGAAAGGAGATAAGGATGGTAGTGATAGAGTTACAAAGGAAATTCTCACGGTAGAGGAAGGTGAGCATAAGAGACGATACAGATAGTGGGTCAGGGGAAGGGAGTAACAGATGGTTAGAAAATGTGGGTAGAGGAGGTACAGTTGATAGGAAATATCAGCATGGAGGGGGCGTAAGATGAAAGGTAGATGTGGCACAGGAGGGATTGATCAGACTGTAACGGGCTGATGAACAAGGTATGGGAGAGGTGAGGAGGGGGAGATGAAGTAATACATAAGGAAGGCTGTAGTGAGTAGGTAGGTGGGGGTTATGGCATATATGGAAGGGTACTTGAGAGTAAAAGCAGATACATGAGGTATTTGAATGAAATATGGCATGTATGTATGTAATCATTTTAATTACTGTAATAATAATAATGATTTCAAATTTTGGCACAAGGCCAGTAATTTCAGGGGAGGGAGTAAATCGATTACATGGACCTTAGAGTTCGACTGGTACTTATTTTATCGACCCCAAAAGGATGAAAAGCCAAAAATGGTTTCAAATATTGGTACAAGGAGAGCTATTTTGAGGAGAGAGCGTTAAGTCAATTACATCGACCGCAGTACTTGGACTGATACTTTACTTCATCTCTCCAAGGACTCAATAGTGGGCACCCTTGGAGGGATGAAAAGCAAAGCAGATCTAGGCGAAATCTGAACTCAGAATTCCGAGATCAGTATTGACTTTCATCCCTCATGTAGCAACAAATCACATTAATAACGACTATGTTGAATATGGGAAAGTTTTGCGTTCACGAAAAAGCCACCGCGAATAACAAGCCCCCTGCTATTGATGTTAAGCCCCATCTAGTAACCCTATCATTCAGACATTCCCGCCGTTTTCAAACAGTTATATCTAATGCGCCCCCTTTTTTTCTTCTTTTACATGGATTTGAGAGATTTTGGTTGCTATTTCCCAATAGTTGTCGTTGTTCGTTCATTTTTTCTTGATTTAAGGGAAATTTTGCTCCTTCTTTCAAGTAGTTCGATCGAACATGTAGAGGTCTTCCTCTGCTGGCTTAAACACCTCTAAAGAACAATTAAGGCGAAAGTAGCAAGGTTACTGCAGTGTTTATGCGACAATAGAACAACAAACACAGCTACCAAATAAGCCATCAATATCGATGAAGCAAACAGCTTCCTGTGAGCACAAGCACCTAATTAATACAGGTGGCTGTCGTCGTTTAGCACAGATCAACACTGATCGAAAGGCTCGATCAAAGACATGCTAACCACGACCATCCCGTTTCTTTTCTTTTTCCTTTGTGCCAATTTAGCAGTGTTTATAGGACTACATTATCCAATGTGGCCTTAGACTTTTTTTTTGTGCCTTAAATTGCAAGGCAGGAATTGATAGAGATATGACTATTCCTAGCGCTCGAGCTAACAAATTTAGACATTGAAAAGTTAAAGAAATATAACAGAATAGTTTCTAACACAAGAGCTGAAGAGAGATTGAAATAAAACATAGAAATAACCTAAGAAATGATTGTTTTCGTTTAGTATATAAGAAACTGGTTCACAGTCAATGGAAGAGCTGATTATTAATTAAGCCTACGAAATTCTTGGTTAGTTAATCATTATCCTTAGCACCTAGCTTTAACCCTTACAACACGAAACCACCAAAATTTACCTCTCAGTTTACCTACATGAAACAGAAACTGATCCCAATGATTTGAGCACTAAGTCACACCCCCAAAGAAACCCAAATAAGTTGGTAAAATAAGTACCAGGTTGAAAGGACTATGGTCTATATGATCGACTAAATTGGGTTTAACCTTCAGTTTATTCACAAGAAACTGACCTTCGATATAGATATAGCCATTGAAATTTATAGAATTCAATTTTGGTTAAATCGTTATAAACCAAGGCAACCTATTATAGTCCAAGAGTTTAAAATAACAAAATTGTTTGAAAAAAAAAAGATTTCTAAACAAACTGAATATTAAAATGAAAATAAGAGATAAATAAATACAGAAAAGAGCAAATAAAACTAGTTTAAAACATGCTAAAATCGATGTATATTAAATGTAATGCATTTAATAATTTTCGTGTTTTAAATTGATTTTACCAAAGAAAAGCTATAACTTTGTGGGAGACAAAAGAAACAGTTCACGATTTATCATAGATGAATGAACATAAATGAAATTATCAAGGTCTGATAGTCAATATACCTTTATATGTTTATGTATGTAGTAGAAGAGTGGAATCCGAGGAAAGGAAATTACTGATGTGTATAATTCTAACCATTTGCGCACCATGAATTTCATGAGTGAAGAAGTTGCCCAAAATTTGGGTTACGGATGTTTTTAAAATAATGAATTTCTACCTTACCTTATAATTATGCGAACGGTGGTCTTTTAATTGGGATTGCCAGGTGATCTCGTTATTAGTGTAGCAAGATGATGGTTCCGATTATATATACTGAAGCTTCAACCAAGGAAAGTACTGGCTGATGGTCGCACTAAGATCACAGCGAAGAAAAGGTTTGAACAAGAAATGAAAAAGAACGAAGGCAGGACGCCTTTAACTAGAAATCCAAAAATCCGTTAGTTTTGATGTGTATATAGTTGCCAGGAGACTGAGTATTAGTGTACTTTGGTAAACAATAGACGGGACTGAAAACATGTAAAAACAAAGAGTGTATATAAGGGAGTGGATTAAGACCTAAATAAAAATGTTATTTATTGAAATAACCGACCAAGCCCATGGGTGGGTATCAATGAAGAAGATAGCCAATCAACTAAACTAATTAACGCTATGTTACACCAATTCTTGCAGGGTAAGCGACGTTCCGTAAAGTACTTTGTTGTTATGAGATGGTGATGGAGTCAGTGGTGGAAGCGATGGCGATGTTAAGTATCTGTTGTTGATACTCTCTTCCTTCGTTCCGTGACAAAACAACTTGTGCTGCCGAACTGTGTTGTTGCGTTTTACACACTTCCGGCATGAAATTAGTGACAGCAGCCTGGAATGGAAAAGAAAGGAGGAGGAGGAGGAGGAGCACTTGTAACGGGGGTAGTAGCAACTGGTTTGTTTGCCTCTCATATGAAGATGAGTCAGTAGTAGACGCACATACATAGCAGCGTGCGTGTGCGCGCACACACACACACACACACATATATAATGCATATGCTTGCTTATTAGTATATGAGCGTGAAAGTATATCTGTGCCCATAGCTTACTTTGTGTGTGCACGCATGCATATGTGTACAAATGAATGTATGTCTAAAAAACACGCACATGCATACATGTGCACGCATGCACACACAGAGACTCAGTTATGGGCACAGACATACATTCACACTCATATACTAACAAGCAAGCACACGCATTAATTTCAGTGATGAAAATAAACACATACATGTAGGTGGTTAGTACGTTTTACCTAAATATGCACGTGATTTATAAAAATTGAAGTATAAATCCACAAAACGGCAGTGGAAAATATACACTGACTTGAAGCGATTTAAGTAACGTAATCAGTACTTATTTTATCAACCTATGAGAATATGAGACACATCGCCGACGTTTGAACTCAGAAAGTTGAGATATTAAAATTATTACTACAAGGAATTTTAATTTTTTTTTGTTGTTTTCTAGCCCTTTCCATCATATCATTCAAAGAACGCAAATATAATTAGAAACATTTATTGATAGATATATAGATTGACAGATCGATAATAAACAAATACACATAAGTAGCTATTTGGAAATTGATAGATGAGTAGACAGAGATATGTAGATAACATAAATTGATCGATAGGTTGTGATATAAATCTGGGAAGATACATGCATATATAAACAGGATTATATATACGTGTATGATATAATACACATGAATTCAACAGATTTACAAAAGGGCTCAATGAATAATTATGGGGAATTATAAATGATAATTCAAGTCGGCAACAGCTATCTCAAACCAAGAATAAAATAGTAAGGAAATTTTGATACTCCACATTTAAACAAAATATGATAGTACTACTTCATAGCCTTATATTTCTCTCCTGTAACTGAATTTAGTTTCTATGCTACTCCACTTCATCAAGAAAGTTGAAGAGTAGGGATCATATACAACTTTGACAGGGCCAGACAATTATATGTGTGTGGTGGGGAGTGTTTCTCTTACACTCCTAGTCGTTACTCTAGCCTCCAACATCCACAATACTAAGACTATACACTTCATCTCTTCAATTCCCCTTCTCCCAACCTCTCTTACCTTTTGTCACTATGGTCATCATCTCATATACTGCCATCCATCACAGAGAAAACCTCCAGATTCTCCAGCACTTCCTTAACCTCAGTCCATCCTCTATACCAATACCTCTATTTTCTTCCCTTTATCTGAATCCCTTCTTGCTTTTATAAATTCTCCTTTATGAGTAAGATCTAACAACATCCACTGGGGTGGCCATGGGCACAAGAATGGGTCCCAACTATGCCAACCTATTTGTTAGTTGCATTGTCCCATCTTTGACCCACGTCTCCATTACACCTTACTTATTCATTCATTCTTCCTTATCTTCAATCTCTTCTATCTTACCTCACTTCTTGACTATATATACTGGACATGTTGCTTAACATACTGAATTCTCGAGGATGCCCTAATGAAAACTATCAAGAAATGCAAGCTTGTCTTCTCAGAAGAACATTCTCTTAATAATAATAATAATAATAATCCCTTCTACAAGGCCTGAAATTTGATGGAGGAGGATAGTTGATTACATTGACTCCAGTGTTTCACTGGTACTTAATTTATTGACCCTGAAAGGATGAAAGGCAAAGTTGACCTCAGTGGATTTTTGAACTGAGAACATGTAGACAGACAAAATACTGCTAAGCATTTCAGCTGGTGTGCTAATGATTCTGCCAGCTCGCCACCTTAATGATAATGATGATGATGTGGAGGATTTCTTTTATTGGCCACAAGAGCCCAAGACATGGATGACAATATCAGAGGATGAGTTAAAACACACAAAACAAAACAAAAACAAAAATAAAAAAACAAAAACAAGTGAGGTTTACATCGCTCAAAGGGAGATACTACATTATTAAAGGATATAACAGAGGATATATGATGGAATTAGAGAAATAAATAATAAATAAATAAATAAATAATGAGAATCCCCAATAGCATGGGCAGTCCACTTAAGGTAATCTGGGGTAAACCCCACACAAAAATCCTGGATTACTCTACCATCCCCAAGACATGGGAAAGTGCCCTCTTCCAGTTTCTTTCCTTCTGCTTAGAAAAGAATACTCAGAGTCAATCTATTCAGTCTCACCAATCTTGCCACTGTCTACCACCTTTTGATAAACACACTAGAAGGCAGCACCTCCTTCTCTACCCTCACCTTCCTCTTCGAATGATATCTGAAGAAATTGACGAGGGCTTGGCCAGATAGAAAAAGTGCCTGTCTTTAAACTTTTCAGATGGGTCCACCACACAGACTCTTTTGCCACATTCCTTCTCTGCTAAGGGAAGGTGGTGCGTCAGTCTTCACTATACAATCAGCAGACAGCTGAATTTGTCTTACACGTGACAACAGCAGCTCCACACAATCCCACACCTCTCTAATGCATGGAAACTGAATTATTGCATGCAGGACGGTTTCATCCCCTTGCAAACATCTTGGGCAGGTTCAGCTGTCGGCTCTTCTATGCCTGAAGAGATTGTCATGAACAGGCAATGCACCCTTGTAGCACTTCCATACCAAAGACTTTTGGAAATTGTCCATGATCTCTGTACATGTTAACATATTTGCAGTAAAACATCCCCAGACCCTCTGGCTGGTGGGGAGAGGAGACTTGCTCTCCTTTAATACCCAGCCTATATGTTACAACTCCTTAGGCCTGTGTTTCTCAACCATTTTTTACTTAGGGACCCCTTTGATTCCTATGTTACTCAGATGGTCCCTCCTAGTCATTTGATGTCTAAAAATCCCATTACATTTTTATAATTAAATATTATTAAGTGTATAAAAAAATTGTTAAAATATTTTGTGCATTGTAGAAGTATAAGCAATTTATTGCACATAAATTTTAATAACAAAATGTTATATGGGCCCTGACAGGCCATATGGACCCTGGTTGAGAACCACTGCTTTAGACCTTGTATGATATTCGCATTGGTTCCAGTTTCAACTCTAATGATCCTGGTTTCAATTTTGATTAGTCCTAGTTTCTCTGAAAATTGTGGTCAGCCAATGTTTCTTTTGCAATAAATTTTTCTATGTTCCTTAGGATAATTAGTGGCTACTTCGCCAGTCATTTTAATATTGTGCAAATTAAGCTTTCTTAAACTAGACTTTATCAGAAATAAAGAAAGTTTGTATCAGAAGTCTCACCTTCCGCTCTTTGTAAATTGACAAAGAAACATTTAACTTTAGCTTGAATGACAATCACATTTATTAGCACTTTTGTCTAGTCTGATTATTGATCCATACATTTAAGAGCTGTTTTATTTTAAGCATCACTTCAGATCTATGCAAAAATGATGTCTGGGCATTTAACAATTTTATCTTTATTGTCACATATTTTTTCCACTGTAGATGATATAAATAATGTTTTTTTGTAATATGATTGGCTGCTCCCACATTAAACCATAGTAAAATATCAAGTTTACAAAAGTTTCATGTCCAGCATAATCCCTTTACTACTTCTTTTTACATTACTACCTTTACTGTCACTTACTGGTTTCTTTCCACTCATCTATATAATAAAAAGGAAATTCTGTCTGTCTGGGACCCCTGTATCTCAGTCTACATTTGCTTTACATAGACATATTATACCTTTTTGGAATCAGGATTATCCCAGGATTCAAATCTGCCCTTCATTTGGTTCTTGAACATTCAATATTGTGATCTGATTTAAAAGCATTTGGGTTGCCATTTCTAGCAGGTAAAGTGACCATGAGAGGTTTCAGAGCCATAGTATTACTCAGATAGAGTTACCTCTCTTAGTTTTACTAAGGAATTTAGTGGTTCTTTTTTCAGTCATCAGACTGCGACCACACTGGGTCACCGCCTTCAAGAATTTGAATCGAACAAATTGACACCAGTTCTTTCTTTTTAAGCCTCGCACTTTTTTTATTGGCTACTTTTACCGAACTAAGTTATGTGAATGTAAACACACCAACACCAGTTATGTGGTAGTGGGGGACAAACACTGCCATATATATATATATATATATATATATATATATATATATATATATATATATATATATATATATATATATTTATATATATATATATAAATACATACATACATCCGCTTTCCATGCTAGCATGGGTTGGACGATTTGACTGAGGACTGGCGAACTGGATGGCTGACCAGACTCCCATCTGATCTGGCAGAGTTTCTACAGCTGGATGCCCTTCCTAACACCAACCACTCCGAGAGTGTAGTGGGTGCTTTTACGTGTCACCAGCACAAGGGCCAGTCAGGCGGTACTGGCAACGGCCACGCTCAAAATGGTGTTTTATACATGCCACCTGCACAAGAGTCAGTCCAGCGGCACTGGCAACGACCTCGCTCGAATGTTTTCTAACGTGCCACCGGCACAAGTGCCAGTAAGGCGACGCTGGTAACGATCATGCTCAAATGGTGCTATTTACATGCCACTAGCACGGAAGCCAGACAGCTGCTCTGGCAATGATCACGTTCAGAAGGTGCTGTCAGTGCTCCACTGGCATAGGTGCCAGTCATCGAATATGGTTCAATTACGATTTCGATATATAAAATAATAATTTCTTAAGTAACCTGAAGATGGTTTTGATATTAATCGTTATTTTGTACAATGGTTGTTTCAACCTTTCCTGTTAATATCCCTTATGGGTGGGACTCCATTCAACATATTATGTTATATGCACTAATCAGATGGGGATATAACAACATGGCAGTCAAAACTCAGGATCTTTTGCGAGACATAACTTTATGTATGGATGTACCTGATGAGACTCAGACTGCAAAATGGATGTAACACATGGTGAACGGAGACCCACCTATAAGGGATGTTAGCAGGATGGGTTGAAACAAGCGCAGTACAAAATCAGGGTCAGTTGAATTGGCGCACATGCAAACAAGGGCGAAGGATGACGGGAGAAGCGAATGTGTAGGAGTTGAGGTTAAAAAAACAAGTACATATCGTGATTTTAGTTTTTAAAATTGCCAAAATTTACAAGACTTTTTGAAAGAACAGAATTACTGTTTGTTCAAAATTTGTGGTTATACTTCTCAATTTCTATAAGTGCAACATTCTGCAACCAGAGTTTCTGTAATGCAAGTGATGCATGTACTACATCGTAGAAACACACAAACTGACACATGCAACTGTATAGATATCTATTTTTTTGCTGACTCGGAGCATCGCTAATTACCTTGAACTCTATATTTTTACTATTTGGTGTAGATTTCTGGCTGAGCTCTAAAAGGCAAGACAAAAATTTCCCCAAAGAATAAAATATAAAAAACCCAAACTAATTTAATATTTGAATTATCTGTTTGTCTTTTTGTCTATTTTTATAGTTTTATACACGTTTTGAGTTCTATTTTCCAATTTGTATTGCTAACCTTATCTATCTATCTATCTAGAGTGTGAGATATATAAATACAGAGAGAAAGAGAGAGAGAGAGAGAGAAAGAGAGAGAGAGAGAGAAAGAAAGAGAGAGAGAGAGAGAGAGAGAGAGAGAGAGAGAGAGCAATATGCTATATAAAAATGCGCGCATTTATGTAGTCACGATATATCAAAATATACGCACATATTTGCAGAAAGAGTTATTATAAATATATTGGTAACACATACTTAGTGCATAATCAACACAAGTGCAAATGAAAGACCCTGACAATCATAGTCACATGAACTACTGTGCACGGCTCACACACTGATACGCACTCATGTGAGCATGCAAAAGCTATTACAAGCACCGTGTTGCTCGTACATTAGTCCCGCGCGCACACACACGCACATGCACACATACGCACACGCGCGCGCACATACACACATGTAAATTTATATTTATTACATAGCCATGTACGAACTCTTATAATAAAAGACCCAGAAGTACATACCACGTAAACTCTTTCACCATATAAATATATAGATAAATATATGCAGCACACTAGTTTAAACATACGTACAGCTGCGGATACATTCATATAACTACACGTATATTGTACAATATATATAGGTCTAAATGTACGCACATTGCATTCAGTAATAGGAACACGAATAGCTGAACATACATACATATATATATATATATATATATATATATATATATATATATATTAGATACACGCGTGCGCCCACACACACGCACACACTCATTTAATCTGCTTTTGAGAGAGAAACTACAGACACGCAGTTACTCAAAACAAATGCACTCATGTGACAGCCGTACACATACAGGTACAATCACATACACACGCTTGCACGTACACAATATTACGATCACTTAGACATGCACTGTTCATGAACTACTTAAAACGTGGTCACTCGAGCTGCTAGAAGGAGCAGTCAAATCTCTCTAATATCACATCCTACTATCTCTGAGACATTAAAAAAATGTAGTTAGTCTTAGATAATCTTAAATAGACAGGATGGTCACGGATGGAATTTGTCGTTTGACTTGGTGTTAAACGACAACGTACACATACATTCATTGTATGATACACACATGCGCTCAATGTACATAGCGGTATTTTGAAAGTAGGAATGCGCATACTATTGTATTATCACGCTCACACACGAACGATGTTACTATTACACAGTCACATATACTACATTTCAGTCACGCACAGATACACCACAAAAACACCAACATCTGTCTACACCTTAAATACTATGGGAATACATAACGCACTATCATCATACACATACACCACAACACGTTGTAACACTCACATGCTCACCGTAGAAGGTACACTGTATTACATACACACACACACAAAGAAACAGACTCAGCATCCAACATAGACATCCACACTCAAGTATTATACACAGAAATACACACAA
The DNA here is from genome assembly GCF_046866305.1 of Octopus bimaculoides. Classification (NCBI taxonomy): domain Eukaryota; kingdom Metazoa; phylum Mollusca; class Cephalopoda; order Octopoda; family Octopodidae; genus Octopus; species Octopus bimaculoides. Next base: position 31,638,964 of record NC_142948.1, on the reverse strand, counting down.
TTATATATATTAACACAATCACGAGACTGAGTGCCTCGCTGAAGTTGACTAAATCATCGGCATCGTCTAGCAAGAGAATTCCAGAGATCTGTGAATGAAAGAGACACACTCGCACACACACACACGCACAAACACACACACACACACGCACGCACATTATCTATCTATCTATCTATCTCAATACACACACATACATATATCTCAGTATATATATATATCTCAATCTCAATCTCAATATATATATGGGAATACATACATACACACACACATATATATATATATATACATGGAGAGAACGAAGAATAAATGCTAGACAGGATGTATGCGTGCGCGTGCATATGTGTGTGCATACGTACAGAGAGGCACATAGATACATATAGATAGGTAGGTAGATGGATGTAATTTATTCAGTAGAAACAATGCTGGGAGAAGATAGCTTGGTTGTTACGGCAAAGCAACAACGCCTTAAACCTGTGAAGGTGGGGGTGGGGGCAGAATATGTCTCCCCACCTCCACCCGTGTCACGTCTCTATCTGTCTTCCAATGCTATAGTGTCAGGGACTGAAGACATGTAGTTGTCACTGCTGGTGCCGTTGTTGTTTAACCCCAACCCAACCCAACCCTGATCGTGCGTGCGGACCGATGATCAAAGGTAGTAAAAACGCAACCATCCTGTCTTTTCCCTACGTGCACGGAGCCTAACCCAGGAATACATTACCCAACCATTTCTTTATAAGGTTGTAGTGTATGAGTCGAAGGAGTCTTGGCTGCTATTTCTAGTAGATCACACGACCATGTAGAGATTCTTATGTTGGCTGAGGTTGTTATTGTTTGTATCATAAGGACGGTAAAAGTCGGTGGTTGTCTCTCTTTCGTGCCCAGCCCTCGAACACCCTAAATAACTTGGCCTGAGATTTGATCGAACAAGAAGTCAGTCGGTGGTGACGGAAGTAGAGTTATTTGACACTTTAGCCGTTTTAGGGGTTTTCTGTCTGTGTGACACTTCCTCACTCTTTTGTCACTCCGTCTGTTTCTGTTTCACTTACTCTGTCAGTCTTTAACTCGCTGTCAGGCTTTCCTTCCCTTTTTCCTCACACTTTTCGCTTTCCCCTTAGCACTTCCTCTGCCTTATACTCACTCGCTCTGTACCTCTCAGCTTCACACTCCTTCTCTTTGTCTTCATCTCTCTCTCTCTTTTATACTGTCACTCCATCACTTTGTCTGTTCCCCTCCGTCTGCCAAATTCTCCTCCAATCTCTCTCATAGTGTGCAACTATTTCTTGAGATAGATAGATAAAGACAGCGAGAGAGTAAGAGAGAGAGTGAGAGAGAAAGAAAGAAAGAGCACGTGCACAAGATATACATTTTGACAAACACCTTGCAAAGGGAGCTTACCTCAATCACTACTACCACTATCATCATCATCATCATCACCACGACGATGATTGAGATGATAACGGCAGAGTGCATTAGGTTTCCACCCCACTTCATTGTCAAAGAAACACACATAAGAATACAGTTTGTTTCATACCCCTTCCTTTTTGCTTTTTTTTTTTCTCTTCCGCTCACCTAATTTGTTTCATTCTTTTCACACGGTTCTGCAAGAGGGTCCACTGACGACATTTATTTTATTTTCAGGGCCATTTTTCAAACCAGAAATTGTTCCCGATTTCTCCCATCTCTCTAATATTATTATTGATATTAGTACCGGTCTAATACTCATCGATCTCGAATGACGGAATCGGTTAATTTGTGTATAAGTTTAAAAAGATAAATTCATTGTTTCGAACCCTAGTAGCTGAAGAAGAAACCATTATTATTCTTAGTTTTAGTACCAGTCAAATACTGTGGTTGATTTGACTCTTATGATCTCTTAAAATTGTTGGTCTAGTCGCTGAGCTACAAATTATTAGCATCGGTTAAATACCGAGTTTCGCTTCACTAATTATAATACTCTTCTTAAAATATCTACAGCTTTGTTAAGACATTACTGGGGCGACAGAATCAGCTTGTTCCTCCAACTCAAATTTAGGGATCTTATGCTTAAAAGTTACAAATCATCACGAATAAAAACTATTGTAGTTTCATTTCAGAAAATCAAAATAGAATTTTCTTTTTCATAAGATTTATTGATTTTTGTTAGTTTTTATTTAATTACTCAAAATATAATTTTTCTTTTTTTTTTTTTAGGGCTAGCTTAACGATTGTAAAAAATAAACACTAACCAAAGACGCCAACTAATTAAGGCAAAAGAAAAGAAGCAAGTGAATTGCATTAAAAGCGATTCCTTTCCCCAATATACAATTCCCCATCTTATTCATTCTTTCCTTCTTTCCTTTTTGCACACACGCACCTGCACATATACACACACACACGTGCGCACACGCGAATTATGGAATCGGTTAATTCCATTATTCTAAAGTACTATTGTTACTAACTCAGTGTTGAGAGATTTAAATCTTATTTTATTTTCGAAGCAGAGAGAGAGAGAGAGAAAAATTTATCTCGATTTTATATTTTTTCCGAAGAAAAGCATTAAAGGGAAAACTAATACCCAACCAATTAAATACCAAATCGACTTTTACCTCACACAAAATTATTGAAATCCAAACGTAAATCGTCATTTAATTTTTTCCTTCCGCGTAGAAAAAAAAAACAGTAAAGAGACGAAGTTGAGAATGAAAGGAAGTCTGTTGCTCCCGCTGTTACTATTTCTGCGGAACTGCGCCCGGTGAGGGAGCGAAATTTCTCCGGTTACGACCCACTCAGTGTTTCATCAATGACCGAATTATTTTTCTCATATTCCGCTTCCCGGGCCTTAGAAAGCGAACCATAGAAAGAGGGAGAAGAAGTAGAAAGAATAAGAATCATATATAAAAAAAAAAGAAAGTGTTGTAAAAAGATGAAAAAGACAAAAAGATAGAAGGGAAGGAGGGGGAAAAAGAAGTAGAGAAGGAGGAGGAGGAGGAGGCAAAACAGAAGGAAGTGGTGGAGAGGAAAAAGTAGGAGAAGGGGAGGCGGTTATTCCAAGATGGCGGGTCAAGAAGATTGGTGTATGTGTGTCCAGTGGCTTGTCCGCTGTCAGGTTTTACCGAAGGAACACCGGGCCAATTCACCGCAAGCCCAGATTTTCGACTTGGCACAAGCTCTTCGAGACGGAGTAATAATATGTCACCTGCTAAACCATTTGAATCCAGCTTGTCTGGACCTAAAGGATTTCAGTCAGAGACCTCAGATGTCACAGGTTTGTTGCACAATCTCTCTCTTTCTCTTCTGTGTGTGTGTGTATTATATATATATATATATATATATATATATATATATATATATATATATATATATATATATATATGTACATACATATGTACATACATCAAGTGTATGTTTTGTCACCGTTTCCTTAGAGGTAATAAATATATATCCCATAACACCGTTAGATATACATGTATATATTTATATATATATACATACACTCACGTATGCATGCATACTTAGAGCTCTCACGATTTCTGCTTACCCCCCTCCATCAGTTAACATTGTCATCTTTCTATTTCTATCTCTTTGACACACCTCTTTAACTCTTCCTCTTTCGATGTTATATATATATATATATATATATATATATATATATATATATGTTATATATATATATATATGTTATATATATATATATATATATATATGTTATATATATATATATATGTTATATATATATATATATATATATATATATATATATATATATATAAGGCACTGATCTATAATTTCCTACACATATTACACCCTAACAAACGAAGACAGTTTTAATTAATATGTCAGTGCTTGAAAAAAAAAAAAAGAAAAAAAAGCCACAACAAAAACAGGTGACAATGACATTCACCTCTTGTGTGTTTGATATCAGAAGGGTGACGCGATTGTGTGGCGATCGAGAATCACTGATATGTGTGTTTGTGTGTGTGAGTGTGTATAAGAATTCACTCTGGGGTGGCGTGCATCTCCCTTAAATGATGTGACATCACGAATGATACCATATGAATGGTATTCGCAGTCATAACATATATAATGAACATTGATTTTATCAAATGCTGCTAATACCTATCCTAAAATAACAAGTGATTACTAATTATCATATACATACATACAGATATATATATATATATATATATATATATATATATATATATATATATATGATGTTGATGTTTAGCCGCGAGTCAACAATACTGATTGAACAGACCTGTGTGTAATCAAAGGCGTTGCAGTCTGGGCCATTCTGTCTTTTTAGGGATATCTACGACTGCATTATCTAATGTGCCTTTCCTAGTGGGGTGTGGTTTGACGGAAATTGGTTGCTATTTCTAACCGTTCGAGCGACCACGTAGAGGCTTTCACGATATTCCTAACGTGTTAATGTACACCCTAGAATAAGTAACATACACACACACGGATGCACAAACGTCCACTTTATTAATTTCAGGTAGATTATCGTTGTCAATAGGTCTTGTTTATTGTTTTTGTCTTTCGTCTTGTAATGTTTTCTCCTGTGTCAAATCGAAATAAAAAGCGACTAGCCCCCCTCTCTCTCTGTATATATATATATATATATATATATATATATATATATATATATATATATATATATACATGTTCCATAATTTGCAGGTAAACTGCATAATTTCGTACTGGGATTACCCATACACACATATAAAATATGATTGTATGATGAATTATTTCAAAAGTTGGCGTGGTGTCATCATCCTATTGCATGCTCTGCCATCCTTATAGGATTAGCATGAACAATGTTTGAGAATTCAGTGGTTATATTTGTTACTCAACTGTAAACGATCTCCTCTTGGAGGGTAAATCTGTTTCACCACAGATCTCTCTATCTCTCGCTCTCTCTCCACACTCATCACATCGTTTGATGACAACCTTCCCTCCATCATCATTTTGTAGATGTCACCTCCCACAAGACATTTTTGCTCTCTCTATCTACACACGCACATTATATATGTCATCGTTTTCTGTATGTGTCTCTACGTCTATCTCTTCATCTGTCTTCCTCTGCTTCTCATTGTGTCTGTCTCTGCTTTTCTTTCTTTCTTTCTTTCTCTGACGCTATCCGTTTCTTCCCGTTTGTCTCTCTCCGTTTCTTTAATTCTCTCTGCATGTCTTGTTACTTCTCTCTCTGGCTCTCTCTGCCTTCCACCGCTCTGTCTGTCTCTCCTCTCTCTCTCTGACCGTTCTCAGTCTCTCTGTTTCATTCACAATGCTGCCAGTGCCTGCTACACACAAACCCACCCACTATCTCAGTTTAAAAGTGTTGCGATGTGTTGAGTTTAGGAGGAAGATTAGAGAGAAAGAGAGTGAAAGAGAGCGTACCAACGCAAGTGCCTGATGCAGTTGTCAACCTGCTAGAGTACCTAGTGTGTGTATGTGTATCTTGACAAAAAAACGTCTGCTTAGTTAAACATTCTGTTGGTCTACTTTAACCAGTATTGGGTGGTACAATTCCCTGGGTGTGTCCCATAGTGGCTGTATCCACCGACTGTCGTTTTGGACATATTAATGTATAAATGAGTGTTGCTGTGTGAATATGCTAAATGTTGCTGTGTCGTGTGAATGTGTTGAATATTGATATATAGTTGCGTTAATGTGTTTAATGCGGCTGATAATGTAAGCATGATGGAGTGTTAATATAGACTGGTTTGTATGCATGTGTGTTTAGTTATAAGTGTGGCAGTGTGAGTACAGCTGTGTTAAATATATGTTGGTGTAGTTGTGTTAGTACAGCTGGTTTGTGTGAGTTAGTGAAGTTGTTGTTAGTAAGGTGTGCTAATTTCCGTGTCTATGTTAATACATGTTTAGTGTGACTGGGGTAATGTGTGTATTTTCAAGGCATATATCGTACGTATTAGTATGCAGGGGAAAATGTCCCTATTTCTCATATATATATATATATATATATATATATATATATATATATATATATATATATATATATATATATATGTGTGTGTGTGTGTGTGTGTGTGTGTGTGTGCATATCAATATCGGAATGCATATACATATATTGGCTTAATGTGTATTGATATGTACCTGTAAATATATGCATAAATTCATGTACATATGCATACACACACACACACACACACACACATATATATATATATTCACACACATACATATATACGTGTCAATGTATGTGATGTGTGTAACTGTATATTTACACACACACACACACACAGCTAACTAGCGTGATCCCTACAAATATCAGAGGCTGCTTAGAATATGGTACGCATGTCTGATGACCCTCTGCTGTTTCGCATCTCCGCAGAAATGTACAGATCCCTAATAACACCTAATTTATAAGGCACTTCGACAGTCTTGAGAGACCTCGACGACTTTAATAAACTGAGAATATACAGGTATCCAATAGAAATTTAGGCTAGGATTTACTTAGATTTGTACTTACTGCCTATGTACCTACCTACTTCCTCGCATTCTCGGGGCTACTTAGAACTGCACAGGTATTTATTTTAGGAAGGCGGTGGGGAGACTACCTGATAAATACACAGCCATATCTCACGCTCCAAAAATACAAACTAGGGGTTTCTTTAGGCTACAATTATACCTTCTGTCAGCTTCTTCGTATAATGTAAAATAATCTTGCTTTCCTATGTCTCGCTTAATACCGCAAACACTAGGGGACTAATTGGCCCACTCAGTGGTTGTTTGAAAGGTTAGAAATAGAATCAAAATCTCCATCTAATCACACTGTACCTTCTTAAACAAAGCAGGATTCATTGTTTTATGTAGTCATAAATATGACTGAAAAAAAAAACAGTATTAAAATAAAATAAAACAGGCAGTTAACAGGAGTGCATTTGCTCCGTTACTGCTAATTTGGGGAGCGACATCATCCTAGAAACTTTGAGCTAATGTGGTCGCTCATCGTATTAGAAATGGCAGTTAGATCTCCCTCATATCGCACACTACTGTCTTAGAAGTGAGAGGGAAACATTGTCCACTATAAACAAAAAGACAGGATGTTTTTGATCGTAGTTCTGCTCTATCTGCCCTGACATACTTCTGCTTGATCAGCCCTGACAACAGCTGTATATAAATATTTATCCTCATTAGGGTATGTGTGTGTGGTGGTGGTGGTGGGGCACCTGATAGTGTACGTGTAGTCAGCCAAACGTCACGGAACTAATTGTACACAAGAAAAGATTTAGCAATATGGTTTTTCTCCTTATTTGTTAGAGAAGAGATTAACGTTCCACCATGCTCATGCTGTCTTGTTCCCTCTGTGTATAGGGATTGTGTTTATAGTGACACAGACACACACACACACACACACTTTCTCCCTCTTTCTCTCTCTCTCTCTCTCTCTCTCTCTCCACACATTGTCTTTGTGTACTGTGTGTGATTTCTTTAAAGTTCAGCCTGTTGTCAGTTGATATGATTCTAGGTCAGGAAAATGTCTTTCTGATTTAGTCTCTCAGTGTCTAAATATTCCTGTTTCTTTTAATAGGTACGAGCACCTCGCTCATACATATATGTGTAGGTATATTTTTAGTGACAGTATATCAATTTTGTTGTTAGCTTTATAGCGTTACCACCGAAGATGGGTTATTTTGCATTCGCGTGCACCACTATAATTGTTAGCAAGTAAACATTAACCAATACTTCTTTAAATTCACGCTAGAGAAAGTAGTTAGGGTTAAAAAACAAACAAAACTATTAGTGATTGAGGAGCTGTTCATTACTGACCGAGATGACCTCTGATTAAAGACATTTTGGTCATACCCAGGACTAATACACACACAATTTGTGTGTGTATGTGTATATTTATTGTGTATGTGTGTATAACGCATATGTATATATGTAGGTTTGTATATACATGTGTGTTTAAGTGTGAATATATATTTATATAAGTCTATATTTATGTATATGTGCATATACGTAGATTTTTCATTTATTTACTAGGTCTTGAAGAAGGGGAAAGATTTGTTATTAGTGTTCCTCTTGAATCTTTATAAGTTAACATTTATAGAAAAGATAGGAACAGAAAGGAAATTCCTGAGGGTTGACATTCTAGGGTGGAAGAAATGGGTGTAGTGAGTTGTGTCGGGCCTAAGGAGTCGGACACTAAAGGATGAGGTTGAAGAGAAACATTTAGGACGGGAGTATTTAAGTTGAGGTGGCATGAACACAGCTACATTTATGGAGCAGGGGTCGTTTAAAACAGTAGAATAGGCAGTGAAAAGAAACAACATACTTGTGGGTCAGTGGCTGGAGATTGTTTGTGTGTGACTTTATGTCAGTCATATGACTGACTATTTTCTGGATACAGTCAAGGACAGGGTTCCACACGACTCTTGCAGGGTTCATATTTTGTTGTGAAAAATTGTGTATTCAATTGGTTATATTTCTACAATACACAAAATATTTCGACAAATCTTTTATACAATTGCTAATATTTGATTATAAAAATATAATAATAGCAATTTTTAAACATTGAATGGTTATGAGAATCCATCCAAGAAAAATTGAAATCAAAGGTGCCCATAAGTAAAAATGGTTGAGAACCACTGGTCTAGGATGTCTGTTGTGTGCAGCAGCTGCAGCATTATCCAAGATCTGAGAGCAACGCTCCATTGAGGGCTTCACCTGAGTTTTGTAGGGTGTCATCAATTAATAGGGTTGAAGTATTCATAGCTCTGAAGAAAAGGGTTTTATATTGGGATGTGGTCCTAGCTATGTTAATGATGTGATTTTACCATGAGAGATACTTTGTGATTTTGAGATACAAAAATTGGAGCAATTCAACCCTTTAGTATACTTCCGTCATTAGTTTTGTTTTTAATTAATTATGCATTACCTTGTAGCTTTGAGATTTGATGATGTGATTGTTTATTTTTGGAATGACATTGTAGGGTATGTGTGAGAAGCCAGATCTGAGAATAAAACGAAGAATATTTGGGCTGGGTATGCCCAGTTTAAATGCTAAAGGGCTAAGGGCTCTAGCTGAGTGTTGTTCATAATCAGGGGAAGTGTGTGTGTGTGTGTGGGGGGGGGGGGGGTCAGGAGATATTTTTTAATGAGTAGTACTCAAGATTCCTACATATTGAAAGAGACAAGA